>NC_142380.1:4412500-4567500 GCF_059441005.1 Hippichthys cyanospilos
AACTTTCTCTCAATTTCAAAACGTAAAAAAATGTACTATTCCTGTCAGATTTGCTGATAACTGCTCACATCCTGTTAAAGTCCGCCTACTCCCTGCAGTACCATTCAGTTTAGTTATAAAATGATAATTATTGTGTTTACAAGCAAATACGAGCAAATAATAAAGTTGGCAATAAAACAAAAACAAAAAACCTTGTTTTTGTTTTATTGCCTACTTTATTATTTGCTCGATTGTGGATTGTAGTCTGCTTGGGGACTACAATCCACAGCAGACTGTGGAAACAAAAACAAAAAAACTTTGTTTTTGTTTTATTGCCTACTTTATTATTTGCTCGACAAAAACAAAAAAACTTTGTTTTTGTTTTATTGCCTACTTTATTATTTGCTTGATTGTGGATTGTAGTCTGCTGTAAGTGCAATAAGGGCAATAATAATGAACCACTAATAAATACATTATTAGATTTACATTCTGAGCAAAATATGGAGTAGATGGAGTGGAAGAAACGGTATTCATATGAGGATGATGGTGGAAAATATGATGTATTTAGCAGCTTTCCTGCACTGTGCAGGATTTATAAGGCGCACATGTTTTCACGTAAAATCATCATTTACTTTAGTACTTGTACTTCAACTATGCAATTACTTCATTAATTAACTCAATTCCACCAGCCGTGTTTAGACCCGCTTTTAGCCAAATTATGGACATAAGAACCTGCAATTGAATGTCATTAAAACAAAAACAAAAAACGTCAAACTACGTCTCGGGGATCGAACGAGTTAAATCATAGACGTGATATTAATTGTTGAAACTGTCATCCAAAGCCGGTTAATGCCATCATTCCAAGACTCAAAAAATGTAAACAAACAATCGCGGCAACTCCGTATTTTGATTTGTTCCCAGTTAAAAGCAATCTTGTGTAAACGGCGCTTCACGCAAGGCCGACTTCCAAATGGTGACTTTGTTGTTCTTCCTTAAAAGTAGTATTGTGAGTACACAGCATGCGTTGATTATCTCCTGTGTGTGCACGGGAACAACAAACCCCCTCGACTACCACCATCGCCCCCCCCCTCGCAGATTGCGGCTTCGACTGGAAATATGCAAATGCGATGCTGTCACCGATTCCCTTTGAACTTTTATTTAGTCACGGCTTGAGAGAAATCGAAGAGGTAGAGACTGAGAAGCCCACGGTCCCGTTTCTGACATCCATCTGCTGGACCTCATTTCATTTGAATAATAAATGAGACTTTTTTTTTTTTTTCTTAACCCTCAGATACGTTTCGCCTTCTCACACATCTCAACAGTTCAAGGAAAAGTCCTTAATGAAATGTTAAAGAGGTCCTCTTCTGGTAGATTTTTTCAAGCGGGGCTCAAATATAGGCTGGATGAAGTCGGCGCGGTTGGACCAACACAGTGCGGCTAAGCCTCTGGCTAGCGAAAGTTATGGTTGATTTTTGGCGGCGCGTCAATGCGGTTAACTCATTTGAAATGGCGCGCCGCCAATGTAAATTTCAGCACGGCGCAGGAACAAAAATAGAGCGTTACAAACAAAATGGCCGGAGGCGTCAAAAACGGCTTCTCGTGTGGCCTTCAAATAGAGTTGAAGCGATGGACAATTTCATTGCTGTTTTTATTGCGTAACAATTCCGCTGGTTGAAACTATTACTGTTGCGTGAACAAACTATTGATATGACAATTCACATTGTGATATATCATTAATTTTTAGTTTAAGTAATAACAGCTAACAGTTAGAATTAAACGCGCTTTTATTTACACCAACGTTTAGTGTTCGGTTTTCTTACTGTGTTATCTGACTATAAAATATCTTACATTACAGTATATCCTGGAATTATGATTTCAACATTATATTCGTGTTTTGAGAAAAGTTGCCAGTGTCATAAAGATAATGTATTTCCCACCTGTTGACATTTTGATATATTTATCATCTTTGGCAGATAGGCTCTTTTATTTAATATTTTAAATGGTTTATTTATTTTGTTTTACATATTTAAGCTGTAGGTTCTCTTTTTTCAAATTAAGATCTCAAGCTGTCATGTCAAGATGTCTTCCAAGTTACTAGTCTAGTTTCTGAGTCAGATCTGAGTCTAGTTTCCGAGTCTAACGTTACAAGTTAGGGTTATGTTTAATGCTGGTGCATAAAGACTTGCTACTTTTCCATCTCTGTGACCTGCTTGCTTCTGGGTACAAATCATTCTCCTCACGAAACAATTAGAACCCGCCATCTTTGCTGGATTCTTGACATAATCATTCGCTTCCTCATTTTTTTTTTTTATCCAATTGTGCATACTATACTCGTTTTTTCCACTCGCAAAGCTGAATTTAATGAAATGATTCGGTTGGCAATCTCAGCGGTTGTCAATCTTTTCCGTTTTCTAATTTTGTGAAATATGCAACCCTGAGCCCCGAACCAGCTCAAAGTAAACATTTTGCTGAGCCATTAGTGCCTGATTTAAGAAACTGGCAAACTAAATTTGTGGTGGTATCGCCAGATGTATTTTATTCAAGAACTCCACAAATAAATCACTGTTGACAAGAATCAGATTCACAAGATTTAGATAGACTTTGTTGTTCTGGTGCGCAGAAGTGTGTACAAAACAAAAAGGCGTATTTGACTCACAGTGTTAAAAAGAAAATATAAACAGAATAAAATGATGTATACAAGGTGCATCTGTATATAATTTGACAAAATAAAGGCATTGAACATTAAAAGTCACTTTAAAACAAGCAAAGGTTTTCTTAATGTTACAATTAATTTGCTCTTAATTTGAAAATATGCAATATTCCTGGAACTTTATTAGAAACATAACTCATATTATGTGGGAGGAGTTATAACACAGTGATTGTGCTGCGGATTGTTATTTTACTGACCAGAAAAGCTGCACGTACAGAAGACTAAGTGATTCAGGTAAAAATAAAAGCAGATAGAGATTTGGACCGGAGTTGGATGCCTTGAATCCATTTTCCCAAAAATGAAACCACCAAAAACTGGCATCCCTTGTTTAAAAAAAAAAAAACTATTTCCTGCAACTGCACACGAATAGAAAAGCTCCATCCTGTTTTTCCATTTCAAAGAACAAAAAGACACCCAAAAGGATTTACATGCTGACTCGATTCCCTCCAACGAAAGAAAAAAAAAAAAAAAAAAGCAAGACTAGATTTTATCTTCAGGATACGCGCATGTGGTTGTATTCTTGCGCTTGATGGCCGCCAGATAAGCCTCCCGCTCCAGTGGCACATGACGTTTTACAGACTCCATTTGTGGAGTGAGTTTAAAGGTTGGCGTCCGTGACTGTCGGGCCACGCGGCGGAGGCTTTAAGTCGGCCCCATGCAGATGTGCTGAAGCGAGCCTAATGAAAGCCACTGGCCTCTGCCCTCTTTCATACATGCGTACTTCCCATCGCCGCACTTGGGCGTTGGAACATGTGCTCGCCAATTGATCCGAGCCTTTCACCCCCTTCGCCTCCGTTCCTTTCAGCGGACATGTGGAGCTCAAATGGAAAAGCGGCGTGTGTGATTAGCATGCGCATACTTGACTTCTGTCCATGATCATCTGAAAATAATGCTAACAAGATGCTAATCCTTTTTTTTTTCTCCCCGTCGCGAACCAAACAAATGACGTCCAATGTTTTTTTTTTTGTTCTTTAAAAGAGAATCTTCACCAGAAGACGTCATGCTTCTTATTAGAAACGAATGTGCCGCCAGGGTACATAAATCTGCTCCCCCGCTGTGCCCTTCCACTGGCTTTTAGAGTGATTGACCTCCGCAGGTTTCCAGAAGCCAGGAAACAGAAGAGTGCCCTTGACTCGCTTGGTATGAGGGGAGAAGAAAAGAAAAGCGCCGTAAAAAAACCCGAGGGATCATTCGGGGCAGTGAAGCAGGTTGTTCCATATCCGCTTGTTTAAAAAACGTCTGCCATCCTGGCGGAGAGGGCTCGGACCCATCTGCCCGCTTAGCAACAATGGGGAGCCAGATGGAATTAATGAAACGATTGTTTGCAAGACTCATAAATAAACAGCTATTCAAATCCGCCCTTGTTGCTAGAAGATCTGCATGGCTGAAGTATGCATGGGTGCCATACAGGAGACGCATGGCTCAAAGCTCTGGGGGCCCCTAGAGCACATCAACCCCCCCCCCATCACTTCCCTTTTAATCCCAACTATTATTGGTGTTAATAGCAGAGCGTTCGTCCCAGCTGCGGCTTGCAGCAGCATTTCAATTACGCTCTGCAGCGATAACACTTTTACGGTGCGCGGTGGGTGATGGGATTGTAAACAATGTCCGGACTAATGCAAAACATCAAAAAAAAAAAACATACGTATAGACAAAACCGAAAAAATGTTCGCGGATAACCTCATTTGGATATTCTCGCAATAATGTGGAGTCAGAAATGGTCGAAATACCGCACGAGGGTTAAAATAAATCAGGGCTCAGCAACCTTGAAGGCCCAAAGAGCCATTTTGACCCGGTTTCCACGAATAAGAGAACGCGGGGAGCCTATAGAGCACAGGTGTCGAACTCCAGTCCTGGAGGGCCGGTATCCTACATGTTTTCAAATCTTTTCCCTCAAAAACACCTGATTCAAATGATTGGGATCATTTCGAAGCTCCCGCAGAGCTTGCTAATGAGCTAATTATTTGAATCAGGTGTGTCGGGGAAAGAAAACCGGAAAACATGCAGGATGCCGGCCCTCCAGGACTGGAGTTCCACACCTATGCTATAGAGGTTTAGGTAGGATTAAAAGAAGCAAGCAAACCGAACGTACGTCTGAATCCATCCGTGTTGACAAACAGGGACGTTTAGATGAGATTTATCGAGTGTTAAGAATCCATCAAGCGCTCCAGTTTGTATTGTTTACTTCACTGTGTTATTTTAAAATATCTGCCTTTAACATGGAAGTCCGCGCTGTATTTCCTGTTTACATTCTCCGTTCGTCATTTAGCTTTTAACGGTGTTTGCAATCATTTTTTGACTTTCCCAAACCACGGGGACCCGCAAATTAAAGGTAAAAGAGCTGCATGCGACCCCTGAAATAGATGAATATAAAGACCGCTGGAAAAAATAGCCCCATTTATGCTCGAAAAAATAGCCCGATTTATGCTCGACTGGCCAAATGAACCTCGGACTCAAAAACAGACAAGGAATTCCGCTAGCGTGAAAGCAAGCCGAAACATCGGCAAAAGTGCAATCGCCGACCCGTACGAGTCAGTCGTAGCGCTAAACACTGGAATTAGCATGAGCCTGACCGTGAAAACATCTCACTCTGGCACCTTAGATCAAATGGAGGCCAGGTGCTTGTTAATGGAGAAACAGCGGGGGACGGAGGGCAGCTGAGTCATTCACAAGCGCAAGATGCGTTCGCTCTTGTAATGAGACATGATGGTGCAAAACCTATGGGCGCCGATTAAGCGCAATTTCACGCTTCGCTCTGTCTTTTTAGTTGAATTGCACAGAGACACCGGAAATTATTTTAGGAGTTTACGTGAGGCGATTGACTACTTTTCTAGCGATTCGGAGCTACTATTGTTTGAGGAATCGGGGAAATATTTCTGTATCTGATCCGGATGTAAAATATGACTCTTATTTCTCGTTTGGTTTTTAAAACCAAATGTACTCAGACTACAATACGATTGGCAACAGTCTTCCGACACGTTTGGAGTTTGGAGGCGAGTTTAGATTTACATGAATGTTGTTGGATGAAATTTATACTCAGCATTGCACTGTAAAAAAAGAAAATAAATGCTGTTTTTTTTTTTCAGTTTTAGACTAAGCTGTAACCCATATAAACACTGTAAAAAATCATGAACAGTTATTGAAAATTGATTTATATTGCTTTTTTTCTTCTGTTATTGTTAAAAAGGATACAGGCTTAGATGTACTTATATGTTTTTTATAAATAATTTTATTTATAGTCAGCGTGTCAAATGGGGGCCCGAAAAGTTTTCTCTTTCCTTGGGGGGGCTTGGGAAAATATAATTGAGAAGCACAGGATTACGGTAACACATTTTTGATACTGTTGAGTTTACACAGTAAATTTTGTAATTGCGCAATCAACAGTAACGATAGAATTTTTTTCGTAAATGTTGAAAACGTTGCGCATTTTTACGGCACTTTTTTTATTTATTTTTTTTTACATTGTGGCCTATTGACTATTCATAATTGCGCTTGAGGAATTCTGCTTCGGAACAGCAGCTCGACAAACCTGACTAGTCCAAAAAAAAAGCAGCTTTTTTTTTGTAGACTGCATAAAAAAAAGAAGGAAGCGCTGCAAAGTTTTTGAAAGGGTCAAAAGTGATTTGTGTTGTCTGAGCACTTCCAAACAAAAATGTTGAAAGAGAAACGGGCATTCTAAAACAGAGTGGTGTAGTTTTCCTGCTATGAAGTACACCTAAGTGGTCGGACCGCCACAATTTTTTTTTTTCCCCTTATAAACATGCCACTAGAGAAATGTCTTTTTAACATTTACAAGGCCATAAAGCATCCCTTCAAACATTCCACTGATCTGGGACTTGTTGGACGCTCACGATCTGGGGATGTTCAGTGAAAAAAAACATGTAAAGTTTTAATCTACTTACCAGCTTTTTCTTCGAACTTTACTTGCTCAACTAAACATTTTAAAGCAACGTACAATGTATTATTATGTTTATGCATACCACAAGTCCTTGTCATTAAAAACAATTCAATCCTTGATGAGAATGTGTGTACGTGTGCATATATATATATATATATATATATATATAACAAGTGCAAATCATTCTTGGATTTAAATGATTTAGAGCCTAGTGTAGGTTATCTTTCAGCATATTTTTTCTCCAAATCCTGATGAAAAATTGTGTAACTCTTGTTTTTATTATGACTTGTCTGCCAGAAGATGACGTCACTAATGACAATGCGCCTCCAAATAAACCTCAACGAAATGTGTTTTGCAAAAGAGTCACTTTTACACAATTCAGCAATCATTCGCTTCATTTTCCAATGCATTTGCTCTCAGTTTGAAAATAAACCCCTACTTTTGCTGACACAGCTTTAAAAAAGAATTAAGTAAGATTTAATAATCCTTGTTAACATCTCACATACATCCTGAAGTGCCTTCTCATATCCTTAGTTGCTTCACAAACCGACATTTGAACTCCGATGTTGTATGTTGTATTTCAGTGATCGAATTCTAGAACTGACGATACCCAAATATTTGCAGATATCTGATGTTTAGCCACGATTGAAATAATCCTGATTCCAATTTGAATATATCCGAATTTTATATATATATATATATATATATATATATATATATATATATATATATATATATATATATATATATATATATATATATTTTTTTTTTTTTCTATCTTAATGCTCACAATGACACCTATCACCATCACGCTACTTGAGAGCAGACAATCAAAATTGTCACTTGAAACACTCAGCTGAACAAACGTGCTTATCACAAATCCTTTCCTCTTTGGAATGATAACAATTTCCCGCTGCCGGCCATTAGTAAAAAAAAGACAAACAAAAAAAAAACTGCCAGTTAAGGTCACCTCCATTTGGCTTATCAAACCAGAGTGTCTTTTTATTACACCAACTTCACGGCACTATAATCCACACTTTAAAAGATGTCATGAGCGGACATATTTAAGCAGCCTAAACTGCTTTTTATATGACGATGACAAGAATATTACAATACGCAACCGCCACTGATCCAAGTCCAGACGCCCATAAATCAGCAAGATGTCATAAAAAAAAGAACATTTAAATTCACGCCGGCTAAAAAACTGAAGTCCTAAGCCACGCATTGCGAAGCTCCTTCATAGCTTGGGCAAACTTTTAAATGCAGCGGCAGACGCGGGCTCACGTTTTATTTATAGACTCTGCCTGTTTGCTCCGACAGTCTGCGATAAGAGCGTTTGGTCTCTGCTTCGCTGTTATGCAACGATTAACATTCATGTTAGCTCCACGCACATGCATGTGTCATATTAAACAGCAGGACGCTCGTGTGTTTCGCGCCAGGTAGTCGCGCGGATATTCAATTCCGTGTTCATGTTTGAGAGCAAACATAAAGGGGCTTGAGATGCGCTGGCACGCATTTATCTGACGGTCCGGAATTGTGGGAGGCAGACAGCATCCGGGCGAGAGAGAGATGGAGTTTGTGGGGGGGGGGGGGGGGGGTGAGAGCGACACAGCTTCCCCCTTCAAGGCAAGCTGCCCTGGCTTTGTTTACAACAAAAAGCCATTGTTTGATGTGGCCACGCAGCTCGGCTCCAAAGCTCTCGTTCTCACAGGATGCGCTGCAGGGAAAATGCCAGACAGACAGAGGCCGCTGCTGGATGACTCCAACACGTTAAAAAAAAAAAAAAAATGGAAAAAGTCACCCACCGCAAAACCGGGAGTGAGAGCAAAGTCATCCTCGGGCCTCTGCTGACTTACACAAATGAAAACTACAACATTTTGTCCAGAAGGAAGATTTGTGAGAAGAAACTTTGACTTGTTGACTATGGCTGTAGATTTCAAAGATCCATTCTGACAAGGCTAGAAATTAATCATTTATCTTTTTCATTATTATATCATATCAGATAATATCATACGATATGATATCATATGATATCATGATATATCATATGTCATGTATCATGTATATATGTATGTATCATGTATATATATATATATATATATATATGATATATCATATGATATGATATCATATCATATCATACGATACATGATATATCATGATATGACATCATATCATACGATACATGATATATCATGACATATCGTATATCATATGATATGACATCATATCATACGATACATGATGTATCATGATATATGATATGATTACATATGATATGATATATCAAACGATACATAATATATATTGATTTATGATATATAGGATTTATCATATCATATGATATCATGATATATGATATTTTGTATATCATATCATATACGATACATGATATATCATGATATATCATATATGATATCATATCATACGATACATGATATATCATGATATATATATATATATATATATATATATATATATATATATATATATATATATATATATATATATATATATATATATATATATATATATGTATATATATATATATATATGATATATCATATGATATCATATCATATCATATCATACGATACATGATATATCATGATATGACATCATATCATACGATACATAATATATCATGATATATCGTATATCATATGATATGACATCATATCATACAATACATGATGTATCATGATATATGATATGATTACATCATATGATATGATATATCAAACGATACATAATATATATTGATTTATGATATATAGGATTTATCATATCATATGATATCATGATATATGATATTTTGTATATCATAACATATACGATACATGATATATCATGATATATCATATATGATATCATATCATACGATACATGATATATCATGATATATATGATATATATCATATGATATATCATATACGATACATGATATATCATATGTGATATGATATATATGATATATCATAAGATATGATATCATGATATATAATGATATATCGTATATCATATGATGTGATATCATATCATACGACACCTTATATATCATGATATATCATTTATATGTCATACAAAATTTTAATTGTATATGTATTTGTATAATTAAATATCAGTCTTGGTGGATTTACACTATTTATGCCTCCTGCGAGGATCAAGTGTCATTTTTGTCCCCAACAACTAAAATATGAATCACACAAAACTAGGTGTTGGGTAACTAGGAATGTTTTTGTAGATTTGATGAAAAAAAAATACAACTAGATCCCCCCAGCTGCTTTTGAATTATAGCAAAAGAGGACATTTTCATGACCAAATATAGCATTTTCCTAGCACAGCATGACAGCCATGTTTGCATAAGTGTATAACAGCAGGTCTTGTTTTCGCATGCTGTGCAGCTCATTTGGCTGGAAGATGCACGCATAGCACTTCATTTTCCTCCTAAGCTTTCCCAAGTTCTCTGCCTTGTTGCATTTTTCCAAAGCATGCTGTGGAAAGTTTCTATTTCTCTCGCCCGTATTCATTTCCTGCCAGCTCATTAACGCAAATCAAGCTTCACGCCCTTGTTGTGCTAATGATGCCGCTATTTAATTGAAACAGATGTAAGCAAGATTATTAAACGCGCCCCTGAAAAGCGCATCAGCAAAAACAGACGGGTGACTGTATGACATTAATAGGATTCGTTCTTAGAAATGTTAAAAAAATAACACAATTGAGGATTAGCACACTGTTTAATACGTCATTATTTCCCAGATCCCAAAAATTTGCCAAATGACATAAGAACACATGTTTCTATGCTTTGACTCAAATGCAAATAAAAAAAATCTTGCAAAAATAAGAGCTCCCTTTCCCATAACAATTCCCACATTTTGCCTCTGAGATGCAATACGTCGCGAAATAATTTCGATAACGCGCGCTGTAAAGACAAAGGACATCCCACACGACCGAAATTCAAAGGGTGAGATGGGTCCTCGAATAATTCATAATAATACTTCATTTCACAAAAATTTCAGGCATTCTCAGTCAAGCCAATTAGCAACAATGCTCTGCATGACAGTAAAACACGCCGCAAATGCTGTGAGAAGGCCAACTTCAAAATAAACCTTACTTTACCGAATAATATATGAACACAAATTCTTTGGTATACGTTCGATCCTGGCAGCGTGTCGATACAAACAGCGATTCAAACAACACAATGTTCTTCTGAATTCTTGCTCAATCGCCAAACGCTACCATGTGGCCTAATTACGCTAGCAGTGACCAACAGCACCTGTTGCCAGTGTTTACCGGTGACTCACATAGCTGCATCTCGCATTAATTAGCTGTTAGCTAGCAGTGCTTGAGTGCTCCACGTTTGCTGGAGCGATACTCGAAAATGACGCTAACGGCCTGACACAGTTGCTGTTCCTAAGGTCCCATTTTAACAAACCATGCGCGGATACTTGAAATATTTCATAGGGGCTGCCTGACTGAAAAAATATTGAGACAAAAAGTAGCTCAGTCGTCCGAAGCTAGTCGGAATCCATGGTGGAATAGTAAAGCAATCGAAAGGGATTTTCTGGAGCACGGTGTCAAGTGTAATACCTGGTCTTTGGTCTTCACACGAGTATATTCTGCAAATTAGTCATACGGCGGAGGTGAACCGAAAATCCTCATCCGAAGTGATGTATTTCCAACTCAATGTTTCTAGATGGCTTCCAGTTCAGCTGTTTGGATTGGAAGGCCTTTAAGCGGCGACTTAAATTCCCTGATGTCAGTGTGTATTTTCTCTATCAATGAAGTGGTTAAAAGGAAATGTGGGGAAGGAGTCTCCCGACATGCCAATCAGGATCTGGCCAGCTCCGCTAGCCGCAGAGGTATTTTGTAACAGTAGCCGCTGCTATATGGCGATAATCGTTGCCTGGGGCAAAAACGGGCCCGAGCAACATGTGGCGGCGAGCCCGGGCCTAAATCCCCCTCTGACCTCCTACAGCCAAAACAGGATGAAAGAACAGCAGATGAACTGCCCTCTGGAGGTGCACGCATTTTTCTTAGGAGTGGCCTGAAGGGGGGGCACTTAAAATCTTGGTGGCACAGCAAAACTAAAGCCGCAATTACAGGATATCGTTCCAATGTTGTAGGAAATTGGACAGTAGAAAACTGTCTGAAAAACTTGCAGAAATGCCTACAGATATTTGTTTATTGTGTTAGATTTAAATTGACTAATGATGTCATGGAGTTACAGTTTTTAATGCGTTTTATAATTTATTGATATGCAAAGGCTAATATTCTACATAAAAACACAATACATACCACTTTAGGCCGCTGTAAACATACCGCTAAAAACTTCCTCTTGAATCGCAAGTTAACAAGCGTGCTGTCGCGTCTGAAGTTAGCATCGTTAGCATTTTGTTAGCACTTAAGCACAACACGCAGGAAGGCCTTCACATGACCTTAAACTAAAGTTACACTCAAAATTGGCCCCAAAATTTATAATTGCTCTTTTGAACGCTTAAAACTTGATCACTGGTAATGTAAAGTAAATATGTACAACTAAAATGACCTAAATAAAGTTCTCTGCATACACCACAATATACCAGCGCCATCTCAAGGCAAACAAATTAACTGCATTCATATTATCAACCGCTACAATTAATATTATGAATTTAAAGGGTTTAGATGCATTTTTTGGGGACGCTTAGAACTGATTATGCTATTTACATATAAATAAAAAAACATTTACCTTACAAAATGACTTCTGGAATGAATTAATTTTGTAAGTAGAGGTACCACTGTACAACAAAATGCTGTGCCGCACTTTTGTTATACGAGAAAGATGACTAAGCTAGCATGCTAACGTCCATTAACTAGCTTAACTTTGTGCTAATTTCTAGTTATCTTCAATGCTTTTTTTTAAGAAATCCTATTTCTATCAGCGCTCCGATACAAAATTACAAGTAACAAAGTGACTGATAAGTTATAATGACTACATATCACGCTGAATATTTACAATAAATACAAATGCAGGCTGCCCTCGGCTAAGGAAAGCTACAGATGTGTTGAAAAAATGCCAAACGCTTGTCACAACAACACAACTTTGCAATTACAAAATAAAGCAGCTCTGTAACCATAGAAACACAAAATAACCAATATATGAGAGCCATAATATGTACGTTTATTGTAAACAACTACCATACTGGGAAAAATAACCCCTAACCCAAATTTAAAAGGGTTTTGATGGCCACCACGTGGTCCCGGGCTGGCACCCACCAACAGGAAAAATCAAACCAACGACATCGCTAATCGCTTATGTCTTACATCAACTCCCATCGGCCTGATTGGCTCCAAGTTTTGACGTGATGATTTAGCATCCCGGACTGAAGACGAGAGCGCGCCGTCTTTTCATTCCTTTATTAAATTTTTCATGTCAGCGGAGAGCACGCTCTAAAGTCGAAAGTCCTTGAGGAATCCTGAGAAATGGAGTGAAATATGTTCCGCCGCGTCCTTCTTTTTTAAGATGCGATGGCTCGGGCAGAGTCGGGGAAACGCGGCACAGGCAATAATAAAGATTACCGACAGAAAGCCAGTCTAACTACAGCTGTCATTTCTCCTTCTTTCAAATGGAAAAAAAAAAAAAAAATCTCATACGAGTTTGTCAAGATAGTTTATGGGCAGCTGTTTCGCGTTCCCGAGAGTCGCCGTTTGATATAGAGCCTCAAACGCAAGGCAGCTGTGAGCGTTGCGGCTTGTGGCACCGGGATTCAAACTGTCAACTTTATCGTCTCGTTTCATCAGCGTCGGTCGCTTAATGAAATCTGGACCGTGGTGAGGTTGCCACGGGGATTGGATGGAAGTTGGTGGATCCTTGTGTGGTGTTGAGGGACGATGGGAAAAATAGGAAGTCGAGTGAGGGACAGTTCATCGACTGCGCATTTATTAACCGGTGTCAAACCCGAGGCCCGGGGGCCGGATCCGGTCCGCCTTTTCATTTGACGTGGCCCGCGAAATACTCATTTGACCTCAAGTCTCTGGCTAACTTTTAAAAAAAATGCAAAAAATTGAATTTTTTTGTTGACGATCGCTTTTTTTGAAGTTTTTTACCGGCCTCTAATTTCAAAACTAAGTCAACGTGTGACGAAAGCGCTCAAAATTTATTTCACCTCACAGACATAAAAACAATCTTACAATGTGGCCCACTGTAAAAATGAGTATCAATCCTGAGTTATTGTTCATTTTCGATCATAGTTTCGATAACCTTTTACTTGATTTAAGCAAAAAACTAACGATTCTCCAATTTTTAATCCTTCATGTAAGCAGACTGTTCCTAACTATCTTGTGTTGAACCAAAAGAACATATTTTCTTAAAAATTTCATCAAAATTTCCAACAAAATCATTCAATACACCATATTTAGTGTTCTGCTCTTTTGAAATTGAAATGTCCCATTTTTGAATAACGGACTAACTGCGGAACGAACGGATTTAGTTGCAGCCCTAGTGTAGTGCTTCACATCTTGCAGTCCAATTTTTGTCACTCCAAGATCACTTTTAGCTTTTTTTTTCATCCAAAAATGCTCGGTGATGGACCTGTCTGAAAAAAAATATTTTAGTGGTGGTACGTTACAGTTTTGAGGTCCAGATGCCCAAATCCAGACAAACCACACAAACCACACACGCCAAAACCAGATCAGCGGTGTATAAAATGAATGCATTAATGATGTAGTAGTTCACCCAGCAGACTTTTTGTCTGGCCTAAAAGATAATTCCTTGTCTGTATTTGATTGGCACAATTGCTTGGGATGTTCATCCATAACAGCACAATTTTTTTTAAAGCGCCGACTTGTGAAGTCACCGTGCAGAAACGAACGTTCTCGTTCTTCAAATGTGACAATGAATTGCTCTTTGTTCTGCGCCCCCCTCCCACCAAAATACATTTTTTATATAAATATATGTATCTCTTGCGGTGAAAAGCGACAGAACTGTTAATAATTCCTCCCGCAGCGGTGCCGGCATGATGAGTCAGGCTTAAATCTTTATACAGAATATAAATAAGATTGTGCCTCTGTAGCTCCTCTCTCATCAGCTCCGCACTGCAGGACCAGCAATTTGGAAAGCTGAACTGTAAGTGACCCCAACAGTCAGGAGCTGAATATGCACCCCGAGTGAATAAGTCTGAGTGTGTTTTGCCCCCGTGCTGTCAGGGCAGCTTGATCCCTACATCACACCTTAATCACGTGTCATACTGTGTGACGGACGGCAGCGTGCGTTTGTTTACGTACACGGGCCACAATATTAGGTACGCCTGCAGGAGTTCTCCTTCAGGTGACAAAACAGGTCACAGGCTGATTTTTTTTTTTAAATCGGTAATGACTGCCAGGTTTTTTAAAATGCAGTGGGCCCCCGTGTTACGACCTTAATCCGTTCAGCGGCTAGGCTCGTAACTCGAATTGGCAATCCAAACCTATGTTAATTAATGAATGCGTGCAAAAACCTTAGGTAAAAACATCACGACTTTATACACATTAAAAATTAGTAACATAATCTACTGTACAGTTAAATTAAATAACATAAATATATAAAGGAAAAATGACATTTTCCTTTGGGGCGACGTGACTTGAGCTGGTGGTGGGTGGAGGCGGAGGGGGGCAGAGACGAACCTGCAGAATTTTTCTTTTCTTAAACGAGAACTTTTCTTAAACGAGAACATATCACCGGCGATTTCCTTCTCTTTAATCCGTAATAGAAGAAGCCTTTCCAGTTTGTTGTTGACCGAGGTCCGTCCCCTGGCGCGGAAAGTCTTGCCCTTAGAAGACTTGGTTGCTTTAATAGCTTCCTTGTTCTTGAGAATTGTACCGATTGTCGAGCGATTACGGCCATACTCACTAGCAAGGTTAACCATGCGTATGCCTCCGTATTTTTTTATTATCTAATAATATTTTTTATTAAATAGTGCGGACACACTGACCGGCATGTTGGATGGTTCGTAAGACGAAAGGTTTGTGCGTAAGAGGGGGACAAAAAAAGCGCCGCGGTCCACGTCGTAAGATGAGAAATACGTAAAACAGGGGGTTCGTAAACCGGGGGCCCACTGTACTTATTTTGAGTCGCTGGTATTGATTGTTTTTAAAAAATCTTTTAATGTGACAGTAATTTTGTCGATTAACAGATGACTGTTATGTTAAAAAAAGCTAAGCATTCCCATTAATCCAAATTATTGTCAAGAACAGATGAAAACGATTTGATTACTTTTCAATAAATAGTTGGTTTCGTGACTGTCTTGTTGTTCTTATATTAAACTGCGATTATATTAAACTTTAGTGTATAATCCTGTTAAAGCTTTCCTGCTCTCGTGGACTGAATAAAACTTTGTGCAGATCATTTTAAATTCCCTTTTTAATTTTAAGTTTTGACAGTAGCACGTCAAAAAATACGTTTTATTTGCTCGTGCAAATTATTTGCTCATTTGCTGTTTTTTAATTTTGAAATATCCTGTAAAATAGCCTTAGTAAATGCTTAGTAATGCGTACATGTGCTTCTGTATATGATTTCTCCAGCTGTGGTGTCATAAATGATGGTATTTAGTGTGACATCACGGTAGGGTGCACTAATATATATATATATATATATATATATATATATATATATATATATATATATATATATATATATATATATATATATATATATATATATATATATATATATATATTTATTTATACTGTATATGCCATGTGATTCTCATGGGTTTTCATGGGTGAGGCTTTGAAAAAAAAATACCCTGGCGACGCGCTATCGGTTCTTGTCACCTTTAAGTCGAAGTCAAAGCATTGAGATGAGGCGGTGTGATCCCTCGGGGGGAGAGGTGCCTCCTCAGAGAGAAAACATTTTTGCAGGTGGAGCAGGAGGATCATGAATAAGTGTATAGTTTAAACTGCAAAGAGGCTCATCTTTTATTCTCTAGCACTGCATTAGTAGCTTTTAAATGGAATACGCTTGTGGGGTGTTGTTATTATTCAAGCTGGTTAATCACGCTGATGTTGTTTTCGCGTGCGTGTTTGTGCGTGTGTGTGAGAGCGCGCGCACGCGTTTGTGTTTGTGTACAATGAAAACTAATTGGCATTCTCGCAATCGTATATTTACCATTGTCTAACCCTTAATAGTCAATAATTACACAATATACATGCAAATGCATCTTTAACTTGAATGAGAAATGGAAAATTGCATGCTAATTATATTATTGGAGATTGACGGTTGTGTGGCAAGAAAGCAACAATTTGTAATGAATATTATTTCAAAGTCAAAAGAATAGCATTTCTGGCATCGTCAACCAATTGCACATGGCACAGTGGCTTAGAAAGTCTCTGAGAGTGTTGTTAGCGTTAGCGTTAGCATTGGTATTACTAGCCGGAATTACGTTTGCATTAGAAAGAATCCAAATGACCAATCCAAATAAAGCGTTTTCAATAAACACCTCAGTTCGTAAAATCTGAATGAAATTTTATTTTGAATCAAAGGGGTGGCGTATTGTTTTGCTATGTAAATATTTCGGTTGAATTCATCAAACTGTGGCTTATTTTCTCTTGCGGGATCTTAACATAAATGTGTGATGACATTGTTTTTAATCAAGAAGTTGCTTTAAAGGGATAGTGTGTAAGATTTAGACCATTTTTCATTACGGCCAGCAGGGGGTGCTGCAGGTGCTGTATTTACCATTGTCCATAGCTATAACAAACATGGCCGCCTCCGGAGAAGTGCCACCCCTCATGTAATATAATTTAATGATAACTAGACCTATGATTATATTTAAAAAATACTGTGGGTCATTAAGAACATAATCATTTGCAAGTTTTTGAAATTTGCAACCGTTTGATATATTCTTTTTTAATGAAAAACAGTCTACATCTTACACGCTGTCCCTTTAATAAGTGTAAATAAAAAATCACTACTGTGCTAAATAGACAAATCAACTCCATCTCGAGGAATCACATGATCAATCTCCACGTGTTACGATTATCATATCAAACATTCAATTGAGTTTTTCGACGCAGACGATATTTGATTACCTATTAGCAATAACAATGCATTTTGGAATTAGCTATTTTTTCCACACGTACATACTGTTTCTTATCTGTACTGTACATGTAATAACGATACGTAGGCTAATAGGTTGGAAGGAGAGAAAGTCGATCGGTGGTGCTGGATAGGCGGAGGGACTAAAAGAGCAACAATAGAGGAGCGTCCATTCTTCTGACGTGCACCACGGCCACTATTTGAGAAACTCTTTTAGCTGAATGCTATTTGAAAGCGCATAATGCCCGACCTTTGCGTGGCCTTCGGCAGCAGGCCCACGTTGTGTTTTGCAGAGCCACCAAAACACCAGACGCTGTGTCAAAATGAACGAGAACAAAACCACGGCGGCTTTAACACGCCTCTCAGCGCTTCTCGGGCAGAAACGTGTGATAAAACACGGCGCCAAAAACAACTTTGTTTCCTTCTTTTTCTTGTCATACCATCAAGCAAACCGGCTTAATAGTAACAGCAGCAGGAGCTCTTCGCGGGGGAGTTTCTCACCGCGACGAAGGATAAGCCGCCGGGCATACAAGTGGAAGCTCACACGATGTTGCTAGGCTAACCGGGAGAGCGTCCCCCGCTTGCAGGGGCACACAAACAAGCAGATTTATATTGGCGGTGTCAGGAAAAGAATAAAAATCTCGAGCGTGGGATCGTAAGAATGGACCGGCGGAGGTACAATAGCGAGGTTATAGCGAATAGCTCTTTTTTTGTCCTTTTTTGTGTAGGCAATGAGAGGCCCAACCGTGAAATGTCGTCGCTTACAAGAAGGGTAGGTGAACCCGATGGTACACATCGGAGAAAGAAAAGCAAAACAGAAAAAAAAAAACTCAACATAAATGCAAGTTGACAGGCAAAATGTGGGGACAGCTAGTCTTAAGATTATTAGCATGACAAAGAGGAAGGAGCACAGTGTTTTGCACCCCGTGTGGAGGGTGAAGAGGTTTAAGGACATAGCAGCAGGAGAAGAGGAAATGGCACACTGAGATCTGTGTGTGTGTGCGCGTGTGTGTGTGAGTGCGCGCATGCATACCATATAAATGTGAATGTACATTTTCCAGCCACATCATTTATTGCACTCTCGCAATTAATGAGATCCTCCACAATCTTACCTTTCCATAGGGTAGTACAGGCAAATCATAATAATGACCTAATGACATAAAATCATACAATAAATTAAATATATTTTCAAAGAAATTGTTTATTTTGATCTTTTAATATGATTCTTTTTCTGTAAACTGCAACTTTTGAAGAAGACTATATATTATGATTCATCATTATTAAAGGCATTTTTTTTAATGTTTCTCACAGAAACAATTGTTAAAACTTTTCACTTTTCGGTTTTGTTTCTGCCCATCAGCAGATAGCTAACAACTAATAATGTCTTTGAACGATAGCTATATAGTGTGAACAAAGCGACATTTTAAAAATAAAACTGTGTAAACGTCCATCTGTCTTTGCGCTGGTGTCGCTCCTCTCAGTTCGATTGCAATGTTAAGCATCATTCAGCTACTACAGGAAGTGAGTACAACCGAGTTGAATGTGATTTTTTTTTTTTTACTTATAAAATTTAAACGAATCTTCCAAATTAACACTTTAACTTTAATCACCTTAATACAGTATACATAAAATGCTCGCTTTTTTTGCACCTACGAGAGAGAGACTGGTACAACAAAGTGTTTATTATTATGGATGGCATAAATACGGGTTTCAGAGTGGCGCCTGACATATACATTGGCCTACAGAGAGCTGTTATTTCCATTTTCCTGTGGGATCGGACTTGGGGTTGTACAACGTACAAGTACTGCATTGATCAAGATGTGAACTGCTCTAATTCGTCTGTCCAAGCTTAAACGTCCTGCTCAGCTCTAACATCATGCTAATAATAATAATAATACCAGTTTTCGGTGTTTGTATGGTGTATGATTTGGACTCAAAAGACTACAGAAGCATGGCTGATGTCATTCAAATGGTTTTGCGTCGGATCTCATTCGATTGTGTGCCTAATATTACGGCCTTTCAGTGTATTTACGTTCACAAGACTTGCTCGGCGTAGCAATTGTCAGCTTTGATATATTAACGCACGGGCTACCGGGATGTAATGAGCGAAGCTGAGGCTTTTTTTCCCCCCACACTTCTAACGACAGAAATGATCCCGTTTGTTTGTTATGGGCTCGCGTGCGGTCTGAAGTGGTCTTACATATTGAATAAGCTGCAACCGAGACAACTATCAAAGAGTGATAACTCCTCGGGGGGGAGGGACGCCTTCAGGCATGCGGCGGGGCTGATTAGTCTCTCTGCAGGGCGAGAAGTGACATCATGCGTGGCTGGAGGCTGTTGCAGTTGTGTGTGTGTGTAGAGTATATATCACACATGAAGTAGCATTAGCATGAGGCCGGTGTGGGAGAGTTTACATCACCCGAGCACATCAAACGGCAGAGGACGGGGTTAATCTCTCCCCACGGTGAAGCTCGGGGCTTTGGGCAGAGGTGCAAGTCTTCCGAGCTAGCCGCCTGCCAGATCTAATGGCTCACGTTTTATACGCTCCCGCCGTCCTCCCATTAACTCATGATTAAGACCCTCCTCGGGTATCTTCTTAGGTACACTTGCGCAATCAAATCAACTGGATGTGAAATTCCGACCCGCGAACACAGTGGATAGGGTTGAATCTGATCCCTTTGATTGCAGGTTGTTGTTTTGTTTACAATAGGAGGAACCCGTGGACCTTTATTTGCATTTATTCACAATCATTTGCATTTGTTGTTCTGGCACACAAGCTACCGCAATCTACTGTTGGGGGGGGGGGGGGGGGGTTACCAATAATAAGCTCAGCACCAAAATAATAAACTAAAAAGATCCTCTTAATGGCTAAAGAAAGTGTAAAATGAGCCAAGCAGAATAGACACAGTAACTAATAGGAATGGGCCAGAAGTGCATTGAAATACATGAGGAGAATGCGCTGCCTACCAGTCTCCTCTATTATAATAAAACAGCCAAACATCGTGGGAAAGCCAGTCATTACTTGAAAATGAACTGTGCCACAACAAGTAAAGTATGACATGAACGGCCTTGGTATGCTTTTATTATGAAATTCCTCCCGGAAGAATGGCCATGACAATGGTCAACTTGGTAATTGTTTTCTACCAGAGCGGTGTTTTTCTTGATTGACATTGTTTTCTTCGGCTGATTTTTTTTCCCGGTGTCAACCAACACTACCTCAGCGTGAAACCGGTCAGCAAAGTTCGACCCATTGAGCACCCCCTGCTGTAGAGCGTATCCTATGCTAAAAATGAGTGTTTTGGAAAGAAGAAAAGTATCATTTTTCACCGTACAGGAAGTAGCTTTAAATAAAAAGTAAAGAAATCAACATTTGGCCTAATTTTTTGCTTCTTTTCAGTGTACATTTTTCTGATCCTTCTGGTGTGTGTGCCTTGGCCACCAGGGGGAGTATAAGACAAATTTGAAAGACGAATGTTGTCCGCTTCTCGTCCATGTAAGACGACTTATTGCTTGAGTGCAATCGATATGATAAGAGCAAAGGTTTAATAAAAAAACAAAAACAGTTTCATCACTATAATGTATGAAATGTAAGGAGGACATTTTGATGGAGAGAACAGGATTCTTGCCTTATCAAAATAAATAAAAGTATCGTCTCTTTCTCCTAGTCATTTGTCTTCATTGACGAACGCAATGAAACAAAGGCATCCGCGTGGCCATTTTACAGATGTGTTTTATTATAGATAAATGTTTTCTCATAATGTCACTGGAGGCTAATCTAATTTGCTTAATGTTGCTGTGGTTTGTAAAGCCATGAGTGTGCGGTACTGGTGCTCAAGGGGGTGCGCACGGGGAGCTTTTGGACTCAAAGACACTACTAAACATCGGAACTATCAAGCGCTTTAATCAGTGCTGGATTATTTCGGAGGACTAATGCCAAGGCAGGAAGCATCATCCGTTTTCTATGACACACACACATGCACGTATAACCACAGGCATGCATCAGCACTCCAAAATGATTAAACATTCATAAAAACTGGGGTAAAAGAGCAAAATGAGCCTGTTCTTGCAATAAATTAATGGGATTTTGCACAAAATGTGATGCAGTATGAGGAGTAGACAAGAGACAAATGTGTTTGACAAAGAGTGTACATTGTCTATATGGATGTGGCTGTTCAGATTTGGATGTTCTAGATATCCTGGCCAACCCAATGGTTCGTATATATTATATCACTTTTCCTCAGTAATTATTCTATGTACAACAGATGTACATATTCCGACCGCTGAGAGCCATATCTTGTTTATTTGCCATGGCTTTTGTTGCAAAGCCGCTAAATCTATTTTCATACGTGTAAAGTTATTGTTTCTGCATCCATCAAGGAATCTATGCAAGATTCATGAGTTTTTATTGTCATATGTATAGTGTTAGTAGTAATATTGGCAGGCAACTAACATATAAACACTTGCCGAACTTTAATCTATGAATTTAGTGTATTTTTGGCCGACATTAGCGGGTTAGCAACAGCTAACAACTACTACTAACTATAAAGTGCAACCTCTACACAAACGAACACATAAACAGAATAAACATTCATCGCTTACAAAACATAGGCAGTAGCGTGCGTTATCAACATAAATGATAATAAACTATAAATATTAGCTTACGTTGTCATTCGCAACGTCACCGTAACGATCTGAATGACGCACAGAGAACGTAAAACAGGAAACGGAAACGCAACGCGACCCGACAAATTAAAAGTACACATTTCAAAATAAGATAACATACGTCACGAACTCCAACGCTTGAAGAATTCTTAACATAGTTATTAACTAATATTACTTAGTTATTGATGAATGCAGTACTGTATAATGTACTTTTTTCTTTTTCTTCATTTTTTTTCATTTTTGCTTGCAGTACTGAGACTGCGGTATCTGAGACAGCGAAGTAGGAGGATTCACTGCATTATCAGCCTGCAGCATGTATCACCTTGAGAGTATATGAAGTCAAATTCATGTCCTTAGTACATTCAGTTGAATCTCTACTCATTTGATCTATAATTCTTATTAATATTTGTCTAACATGATGAAAGAAACTGTCGGTCCTTCCGTGGCGCTTGAGGCGTCAAAGGGAAGAAGGAAAGGTAGTTTTCACTTGTCGCAGAAGGCTTTAAAAAAAAAAAAAGAGGGTCTAGCTATTGTAGGGCCTTATAAAATCATTACAAAATTCAAAATGTCAACTGGCACTTATTTAAGTCCTTCTGAGAGTTTTCTACAAAGCAAATTCCCACGACAGTATCATGATGATTGAAATGAATTCTTTTAGTCTTTGGAAGCATCGCTGTAATCAACCAATCACATTTAAGAACAGTTGCGGCACAATGGAATTAATTCTGAATGTGCTAGCACGTTATGACAGTTGTTTTTTTTTATGTCACAAAAACCTGGCATTTGGACACGAGCGCACAGACTTTTTATACGCGCTTAAAAAAAGTGAGAGAGCAGTTATAGGATTTCTGGTAGGGTGACAAAAACAGGCAGTGACATCATGCGGCGGTTAAACACAACACCGCAGTTGTTTCGACAACAAGTGACATTAATATTAGTCAATTGCCAAGCTGAGTCGTACTTGATCGAAGCTCCCCATGTTGAAATGCGGACGATGGCGTGTTTAAGATCCTTTTTTTTTTTTTTGCGTTCGTGGGTGCATGCAAAGTGATGTGAGGCGCTGACAAATAGCTTGTGTCACTACCAGCATGACAAGTGACTGCAGCACTGGGATTTATACAGCAGCAACGCGGCCATTAAAGGAGTCCAAGGTGCCAACATGGATTTGAGTCACAATTATTGTATTTTCTTTTGGCGGAAAGTGACAAACATTTTGCTACAGAGCTTAAAATGTATCAAAATAACATGTGGCTGATACGGCGCTTGTTTTGAGTACTCAATACTAGATGGATACTCGATACAAGACCGATATGTAGATACTCGAGACCAGATAATAAGTAAGTGCTCAATTGGACATGTAAGACTCGATACTATGAAATTTAGATACTAGATATGCAGATACTCAAAACTACTGTCAATAGACATGTGACTACTCAATACCGTTAGGTATATTATAAATGTAGACAGTCATTACGAGATCGACGGATAGACACTCGATACTAAATAAATACTAGACATAAGTACGCTATGCTAGGTAGATACTCGATACAGGATAGATATGTAGGTACTTGACAGTCAATAGATCCAATATGCAGGTACTTGATAAGGCATGTAAGAACTCGATACTATAGATAGATACTATATTGATGGATAGATGAATAAAT
Source organism: Hippichthys cyanospilos (assembly GCF_059441005.1). Lineage (NCBI taxonomy): Eukaryota > Metazoa > Chordata > Actinopteri > Syngnathiformes > Syngnathidae > Hippichthys > Hippichthys cyanospilos. The sequence goes on from NC_142380.1 coordinate 4,436,467, forward strand.
ACTATACATAACTACTCAATGCTAGGTAGGTACTCAATACTAGATAACTATGGTGCCACTCAAAACTATTGTCGATAGATATGTAAATACTCGATACTTAGATCGTTAGGTATAAAATAAATGTAGCTACTCAATCCCAGATTGGTGCAAAGGGACTCGATACTAGATAATACTGTATGTAAGTACTCAATACAAGGTAATTTTACAATACAAGATATGTATGTACTCGACACGAGATAGAAACAGTATCTAGGTACTTGATAAAACATGGAAGAACTCGATACTATATACTTGGCACTCGATATTCCGTAGATATACGTATAGCTCATCAATACTTAACTCGTTATGTATATTATAAATGTAGATACTCAATACTAAAGCAATGATACATACTTGATACTAGATGTAGCTACTGGATACCTACAGTAGACATGTGCGTAGTTCTAAATGTAGATACTTACTATGAGATAAATGGGTAAATACTTGATACAAGGTAACTGTATAAGAACTCAATACTGTAGCTATGTAAGGACTCGATACTAGATAGATGTGTAGTACTCGGCTACTTGATAAATATGTAAATACTCGATACTAGATGGAAATGTAGGTACTCAATAAGAAATAGATATTTAAGAACTTGATAGTAGATATGCTATGTAGCTAGTTTGGTACAAAGTTATAAATGCAGATACTCACTGCTAGAAAGATGGCTAGATACTTCATACTATATAGATATGTGAGTACTTGAGATACTAGATATATATTTGGCTACTAATTACGAGATGAATACGTAGCTATATTATATCGATTTCTACCTACTCGATACTAGATATGTAGCTACTTGATACTAGATAAATACTTTGCTACCTGATGCTGGATACTGAAGATATCTTGTTTATCGATACTAGAAAAAAATGTTGCTACTTGATACTATGAATATGGATGGATGGATAGATATTTGCTCACTATTTATTCCAATTAACTTTGTATGTGAAGCATTTTCATGTATTTATTTCATTATCAATCTGCCGCATGTACCACCTTGAGTGTATATAAAGTCAAATCCGCGTCCTTGGTGCATTAAATTTCATCTCTATTCATTTGATCTATTATGCCTATTAATATTTGTCTAACATGATGAAAGACACTTTAGTCCCTTCTGCGGTGCTTGAGGTGTCAAAGGGAGGAAGGAAAAGTAGTTTTCAGTCTTCGCAGGAAGCTTTTTGAATAAAATTATGTCAAGGATTAACAACTAGTAAGAAATAAGTAAAGGTCTGTCATTCCAGATGGGACCATCGTTTTGTAGTTAACAGAATTTCTACAGCTTTTGACAGAGAGGTTCTGTATAAGTTTGGTGTGAAGCCTTGAAGGCGTTTTACGCTGGTTTGATTTTCTTAACTCGCAAAACGTAATTATTTATGTCGATGGATAAAAACACGTTTACATTTAAGTTCTGAATGAATGAATTTCACTATTTCTATCTTCATGTTTACATATACCAAATTGGAGAATTTGAATTCACAGAATTAAAGACCTTTTAAAAGATGGTCAACATTTTCAAGTTCAAGCTGCCCATAAGTGTCCTGTTTTTGTTTGTTTGTTTGTTTGTTTTCAACAATTTTTCTGCTTTGATGATGGGAGTCAGAGGATTTATATTTTTTAAAGTAATATATATTTTTCAAATCCATCTAATCCATTTTGGATTTCACTTATTTCTTTTGGTTTGCTATTTAAAAAAAAAAAAAATGTATGTAAGTAAGCATTAAAATGTATACATAGATGACTGGGTTTTTAGGCAGCAATCAAGCTAGATAGCTTGATTGACGTATGGGTTGGCGAACAGACAGATTTTTATGTAGCTAGCTAGCTATCGAGCTGTGGATCTAGCTAACGAGATATAGCTAGCTAGCCAGCTAAAAACCCATTCGTCTATGTATACATTTTAATGCTAGGTAGCTAGATAGCTTGACAGACGCATGGGTTGGCAAACAGACAGATTTTTATGTAGCTAGCTAGCTAGCTGGCTAGCTGTGGCTCTAGCTAACGCGATAAGCTAGCTAGCCAGCGAAAAACCCATTCGTCTATGTATACATTTTAATGCTAGCTAGCTAGCAGATAGATAGATAGATAGATAGATAGATAGATAGATAGATAGATAGATAGATAGATAGATAGATAGATAGATAGATAGATAGATAGATAGATAGATAGATAGATAGATAGATAGATAGATAGATAGATAGATAGATAGATAGATAGAGTTTAAAAAATTCAGCAGAGGGATAAAAAATAAAAAAAAAAATCTTTAAACTTCTTTGTCAGTTTGCATTAAGCACGTCTGTGAGTCAAAGAGGAGCAGCAGATCACTAGTAACCGTGCAAGACGCGGGGAGAGAGCGTCCCAAATCTTCTCACTGGCACATCAAAAGTCGCCATGTTCATGTGTTGTCGCTCACACAGAAACACATCCTGGACCTCGGCTGTAAACACATCTCCAACATCTTGAATAAAAGTCTCAAATGAATCAAAAAGACCCGAGCGATTCCAGCTCCACTTATCGTAATTGCATTATTTCTGACCATGCCGAGACTTAATTATTTCTAATTGACTGCGTTTCCTTTATGCTGTCTCAACGAGAATGATTATTATCTTCAAACGGATTCCTTTTTATGATGACAACGACAAAAACAATTATGTATCAATGTGTGTATCAATCAGTTTGTAATAAGTGAACCAATGTAATGCAGTGAAAACTCAACAGCTCTGGAGATTTTAGTAGAAAAAAAACAACAACAAAATTCAGGTTGTCCACATGCAGAAATCACCATAGGCTTTTCTATTTAAAATGATTTTTGATTAAAAGTCATTTACTTGACAATGATTTCTACTTTAACATATTCAGTAGATGTGTAAAAAAAAATGCCAGTGGGAAGTGTGAGATGTCCAACTGCATTTAAATGCACCACATAGATAGCAGCTAGCTAGCGCTGATGCTGGATGCAATAACTGCATATGTGTCTAGCGGATTTTAACCCTGCAATATAATCACCATTTTTGGGTCATTTCCTTCCACATCATTCTCACAGTATTTTAGCCGAGGGTTTGCACAATCCTGCTTGTATGATAAATAATAGGTCATGCCATGTTGAACTTTGACATCTTGACACAATCTGGGTGAATTTTCAGGTCCCTAGTGTTTTCTTTCAAATAATTGTATTGTGTGTTTACTTTAGAATAAACACACACCACACCCACATACACACACACACACGTATATATATATATATATATATATATATATATATATATATATATATATATATATATATATATATATATATATATATATATATATATATATATATATATATATATATATATATATATAATGAGTCATAATAAGTGAGGGACTTCATTCTTATGTGAATCTTTTTTTTTGGCATCTAGAATCCAGTTTTGTTCATGTATTAAAATCTTATGACATGCCACAATAATACAATGTTTCTAAAAATAAAATTGCTAGAGGAATTTTCTCCGAATTTTTGGTTATTCTAAATACATTAATTAGATAAATTGATGAAAGATCTTAATTATTTACACTTTAAGGTTCAATCACTCGACAGCACTTTCTTCACAAATATTTAAATGCATAAAAGTTTGGTTTATATTTATACTGTACTGAATAATCTTATAAATAATTATAATTTTCATTGTTTTGGTTATATTTGGTTGCCTATTTTTAAATAGGTTATGAAGGGATGGCGTGTACAGTGTACTTTTGTCTGAAGTATTGTTTTTTCTTACATCCTCCATGTATGATACTTGAAAAAAGCTAATATTTTTAGGGTCTATTATTTAAACGGGCGACGGGGAGCTAAACGGAGCGGCAACAAAGCCAAACGAGAAACAGGGAGCTCATAAAGACTTGGCTGGTGCAAGATGGCCTATTGTCATCACGGATGCTTCCAGACATGCGCAACATGTAAAATCAACCTTTGCCTTTTTTTAATCATCACTCCCGAGAGCGACTTTTTCCCGACCTGCATTTCATCACAGCCCAATCAATTCACCGTCGACGTTTGAACACAACAAGAATGAGCGCGAGAATAATGGTTGGCCTACAAGTAAATCCTTGATACACGCAGACTAATGCGCTTGATTCACAGACGCGATGCGTCGACGTTTTCCTCCGTGAATCCAATTCCTTTTTCCGATTGTAGTGAATGGTTGCCTCCTCATTTATGCGCGCAAAGAAACAACCTTGTAGTATTTCATTAAGAGAGCTTTACGTCAACCGTGACAGGTCTTCAAGTGCGTTAAAAGCGAAATTCGACAAATACGTCCAGGTATTCATTGAAGGTTACGCATATATTAGTGGCCCCATAATCCTCTTACGTGCTTCGAAAAGAAACGCCTCTTTTCACCAGCGAAGCCCCTGTTAGTTTTTTTTTTTTTTTTTTTTTTCTTTTTCCCCCGGCTCACTTCAAGGTCCAGACGAGCACAAATAAGGCACGAAGCGGTACCGAGTGTGGAGAAGCTTCTTTTCCATGTGCTGTACACAAAAAAGATCCAAGGCAGGCCGAGAAGGCTTTGAAGGGTTTTAGTCCAACCCAAATGCGCGGCCGGTCCGCTTTTCATTCTCCCGATGGGCTCCAAACAAAAACATGAAAGTAAAAATGCAAGTTTGTACGAGCCAGAGGATCACCAGATGGCGATGTGTTCTTTCTTTAATATATATATATATATATATATATATATATATATATATGTACGCTGTACGTTAAAACATGATATGTACTAGCACTCAAAATAGTTATCCAGTCAAAATAATACTTTTTAGTTACTTTTGATATGAACCTCAATATAAGCAATGAAAAAGTAATCAAAGCGCTGTATTGATACACTCAAAATATATGCATTACATAATTCAGTCAGTCAAGTGAGGCCATGATGAAAGTATTGTCAAAAAAAAAAAAGCTTGGATTTTCTTTCATCCTGAGTACAAAATTTTCTATTATTTTACACACACATTTATATATATATATATATATATATATATATATATATATATATATATATATATATATATATATATATATATATATATATATATATATATATATATATATATATATATATATATAAATTAACAAGATTATTACAATTAAATTAATAAGATAAAGATAATAAATTACCCAAACTATTCAAGCAACCTGCCAAATATATAATACTTTTTTTTTATAAAATATTAATAACACATGACTTATATTGTTGTCATGGTACATAAAGTACAGAAAAAAAATATCCTGTGAAATATCCAATAATTATTGTAGTTCTTTACTCTTTTGTAATTTGTCAATGTTTGTTTTTAAATGATTTTCTTGAACTGTAAAGGATATACAATTATTTAAAAAAACAAAACAAAAAAAAACATTTGTAATTGTTGTTAATCCATGTAGGGTTACCAAAAACAAATCTCTCATTTTAAGGGGATAGTCTTCCTCTTCTTAAAAAGTTATTTTGTCTAAAATGAATGTAATCAGGGTTCATTCAGGTACAATTATTATTTTTAAAAACACATTTTGCCACTTTCTGTCAACTGAAAATGACATCACGGGCTCACAAGGCTTGTCAATGCCACACAACCAACAAATGAGCCGTGATTTGTTGTTTCCCTCCATCAACAGCAAGTGGCAAATGTATTTTTAAAGAAACTGAAACAAAGAAACAAGAAAATTAAAAAATAATTATCATTAAATTAACTATTGACAAACTTTATATGCAGGAAATGCCTAAATGAATATATTATATCTAAGTAAACCCTGCTAGAAGAGTTATTATTATTATTTCAAATATTTTTCCCAAATTATTTTTAAATAATAATCAAAAGCTGAGACTTGCAGATATGCAGTTTATGAATGTATTGTAATAAAAAATGTAAATACATTTTATCAATATAAATGGAAACGTTTATTCCACATGTAATCTTTTTGATAGCACTGAAATAACGTGATTGGATTGAGACGTGCCTAAATGATAGGCTCACAATGTCGAAGTGCTTCAAATATGTCGTACATGACATCTTATTTTTCACAAATATATCACAGACTGCGTGAATGGGCGTACTAAAAATGACAGCAGATAAAGTATGTCTATCAATGTCTTTATATAGTGCACAAGTACAGTATAGGCTAACACTGAGCAGATGTTGCCCGGTAATTCAAAGGCCACATGTGACGTGCAACATATGCTTCAACGCTGGAGTTCACACATTAGACTCAAGGATTCGTCGTGGTGCCAACTGTCAAATACTCGGCAAGTGCCAAGGCGAAGGTGGGAAATGAGGTTATGATGTGATGCTGATACTACTGCGGTGTCCGCGCACACACAAGCATGTCATTTTTCACTTCATCTTGGAGGGAAAACGATATATAAATATAACCAAAAAAAAAAAAATCGGGACTCCCACCGTGTTTACTTTGGAAAGATTAGCTTCCACCACTCCATTTGGGAGACACGTGTAAACTGTGGAAAGCAAATTTGAAGGAAATGGCATGGAAAGAGAACAACAGCAGAGTGGAAATATGAAAACCGGGCCGCAATAAGCTTGCCAAGAAAATGAAGATCTTTTATCGTGCAATCCATGCAATGGGTTGGGAAATTATTTATTTGACCCTCCAAAACTTGGGAGCAAAATGTTATGATACCTAACCACATTTTCGCTTATTGTGTGTGAGTGTATAGATGTATATATATATATATATATATATATATATATATATATATATATATATATATATATATATATATATATATATATATATATATATATATATGCACATTAGGTCAAATATAGTATGTTAAAAATTGTGAGAGCACATGCCAGCCAAAATATTAGGTACTCCTGATCCATAAAGTGGACCTGAGGTAAAAAATGGATAGACCCCAAAAAATCAGCACATAGATGACACATTTCTAGGAACTCCCAAACTATTCCGCTCACCCTCATTATTATTATTATTATTATTATTATTATTATGATTAATATTGCTCTCAGAATGGCCTAATATTTGAAGGGTACCTAATCAGTTGGCTGTACTTCAAGATTCAAGAGTTTTACTTTCATATTGCAAAGTAAGACTACACAATGAAATTCTTATTCTGTTGAATAGCGGACTTAAAAATCGAGAAAATAATAAATAACTTAATAATTTGTCCAGAGGTAAACCTCATACATTTTGCAAAATTTTAAATCCACAAAAATATTAGGTGTTAAAAAGAATTAAGGACATCCAAAATTTTGGGAACAACTTGAGGCCCATATACAAGGTTGACAATTTATCAGACATCATTTTACAGCCAAAGTATTTGAAGCAACTATGCATTTTTTGCATATTTTGCATATAGGACCGGATAGATAGATAGATGGATGGATGGATGGATGATGGATAGATAGATATTAGCTAGCTCGTTAGCTAGCAAGCTATCTATGACAGATATAGATAGATATAAAGAAATATAGATAATTAGCTAGCTCGTTAGCTAGCAAGCTATCTACGATAGATAGATAGATAGATAGATAGATAGATAGATAGATAGATAGATAGATAGATAGATAGATAGATAGATAGATAGATAGATAGATAGATAGATAGATAGATAGATAGATAGATAGATAGATAGATAGATAGATAGATAGATAGCAAAGTTGAGCTTCAGCACATAAGTGCTTGATGAAGAGCTGAATTCTCCTCCTCTCCTTTTCCGGATGAGGTACATCCTCCTCATCATCATCTTCATCTTTCACTTCCTTTGTTGTTGAGCTTTGAGCAGCTCGCGTGAACTGTTTTTAATTTCATCTGCCAAACTTCAAATGCCTTCCACCCCCCGTTGCCCCAATTTTCTTTGTGCTAAATGAGCATCGTATATCAGCCGCGCCTCTGTTCTCCTTCCAGTGCCGCCGCCGCTTCTTCTTTCGTACGCTTTCAACCGCGCTGACGACGGATTAGCTCGCTTCAAATCAAAGATGCAATCATGTGATATGAATTAGTGCTTCTGCACCAGGGTATCGATTAAAAACCGGGGCAGGGAATCTTTTCCCTTCCCGCAACCGGGAACTAGCCTGCTGACTGACAAAGGAAACCAAAAAAAAAAAAAACATGAATTCCATTCATTATAGTGGAAGTCTACACTCACCTGTTGGTGATATTTAACTCATCCATTCACAATGGATTTCACAAATGGATTTCTATAAAAAAAAAAAAAAATCCACCAAATGAGTAGATGTATAGTCCATCTACCCTTCGGTTGCCGTGGTGACAAAACGCAAGACTCACCATTGGTTTAGCGGTTTACAGGGCGGGGTAGTTTTACTTTCTTTCTAATATTGACAAAAGCACATCACAAAGATGTACTGTAGTTGAAGTTGTCAATGGATTTAAGTCTTTCACTGATGATTTTTTTTGTTTTTTTTTTACATAAAATTTATGGCATATATTATCTGACACACAGAGACAATCAACCATTCACGCACACAATCACACTTAAGGACAATTTGGTATGTCCAATAACGTGTTTTTTGGAGTCTGGGAGGAAGCCAGAGTGCCCGAAGAGAGCGCACGCAGGCTCGGGGAGAACATGCAAACTCCACACAGGAAGGCCAGAGCAAGGTGGATTTGAATTTAGGTCCATTTAACTGGGAGGCGGGCGTGCTATTCACTGAGCTGGCCAGGACCAATCTAACCTTTTAATATTTTTATTATATGTGCTACAGTATATATGTAGTGTAGGCGTTTGGTGATAATATTCACTTCTCTGGCATGTTTATATTATTATAAGAATTTTTTGTATTATAATTACTATTATTATTACTAGTAATAATAATAACCTGTAACCTAATCTATAAAAGTGGCAATTTTTTTTAATAATTTGCCATGTATCATAGTCTTATAAACAAGTAATATATGCCGTAAATTTTATATTTTTCGAGAAAAAATGTAGTAAAAGGGTTAAAATTGGAGATTTATATGTTAGCAAACTTATATAAATAACAATGAAAAAAACATTGCCTTATTCTAATTATATGCATAACAGGGCTGAATGAGATAGAATGAGACATTCAAGGAAGGCTAACTTTTTGATAAAAAATAGGAAAAGTAGAAGAGAGGGCATACGTTTGCACTACCCATTTTATGGAAAACTGTTTGATGATAAAGTCCAGTGTTTCATGTGATTCACTTTCTTTTTTTTCTACCATGATAAAAAAAAAAGGTGGGTTGCATGCATGTTGTGGGACACATTTTCCATGAATAATAATTATAATTTGAAATGTTTTTTTTTTTACTCAATGTTCCCACTGCTACGCCACTTGAAACAAATACCGTAATCCCTCAAACATAAAACACACTTTTTTTTCCCCCATAAAATGAAGCCCAAACGTATGGATGCGTTCTATAAACAATCACTTAAAATTCGGATTTTTTTTTTCGACACCATTCGGGGACGACCGATCGTTTTGACGCACAGCTGTGCATTTTTATATCGGCCGTCTTCGAGCTTGCAACATCGTGAAGGGGTTTCAATTGCAATCAAAGTGCTGTTTTCTTGCCCCGGGTTCATTTCATTAGCTTAATAGACGAAGCCCGTTCCCTCGTACGTGCCTCGGCTTGAGAGCCAACCCACACAGTCATCGGCTGATTGGTGATTGAATCTTAAACACTCTTGTTATCATTACCTGCATTGTATTGTTAGAGTGACACCATGCGCTTTTAATGTCACTCCTTCCACATTAACCCGCGGGCGCCGTGTACCTGCACAATGGTGTTTCATGCAAGACCTTTTTAATATTGATGGCTACATCTTGTGTGAATATATGCATCCCGTCGCTATTGCTCAGCGTGAAATACTCACTTGCTCAAGCTGAGAGAAGTGAGCCTAATGGAGAAACTGATCTAGTTTGCACTGCCTCCAGAGCTTCTGCTGGTGTGCGCGTTTGGATGTGACTATAGTGAGAGAACATTGCCCCCTGCTGATGTTATAATACACAGGGATGGGCATATGCGTGCAAAAAAAAACAACATTTGGACAATTTTCTCGAATTAAGGTCCAAACTCAGAGCTATGTCAAACAAGTCCGATTGAGTTGAATGTTTTCTCTATCTGGCTTAATGTAAGGAACTGAAACAATATTTTGGAACATCCATGTGAAAATCATCCAGGTGACATGCAATCTTTTAACAGGGTTTCTGCAGATATGAGCGAATCTTATATAAAGCTACTTATATTTAAGTACTTATATTTATATTTAAGTACTTACTTACTTACTTACTTACTTACTCATACTTAATACTTCACTTTTAATGCAACTTAAGTGAAATTTATTGACTTTGTCTGACATGATATATGTCGGACATCGGTAGCAGGAGTAGTACATTTTTCTTTTCTAAATAAGACTAAATTAATTGAAACATGAAGCATATATAACCAGGATAGTGAGAGGAACAGTACATTTTTCTTTTCTGAATAAGACTAAATTAATTGAAACATAAAGCATTTATAACGAGGATAGCGAGAAAAACAGTACATTTTTCATTTCAAATGAAGATAAAATTGACTGGAACAAAGAGCAACTTGCAAATTCGAGCTAAAATAACAAAAAAGAACAAACAAGTCCACACAAATCTCGCAGCGTCCTGCATAACAAAATAAATCTGGACGTGGTGAATGAGAGGTAAAATGCGAGGCGAAGAAAAAAAATCTGTATTCCGACCGCGGCCTCAACTTCCAATTGATGATAATCTGTATTCACAAAGTCAACAACGGCAGGCCGAATTCTTCAATTAGCAGCCAATCCTACTCCAAATCGACGCAGTTGTTTACATTCCCGGCCGCGCGCAACAACCCGTGTTGTTTTTGTTGTAATAATCGGCAACGTGACATAAGGCCTTACGACCCCGGGTTTAAAAAAAAATAATAATAATGAGATGAAGCAGCGGCGGTTCTTTGATCCGAGAGCCCCACGCTGGCAAGGATGTGTTCGAACCTCAGCAGGACGCATGTCCCTCTCTCCGGGCGTTCCGACGCCGATTGAATTTTGTCGCCCTGTAATCTTCAAAACAATAACATCATGCCCCCCGCCTAATTCGGTGCGGCAGAACTGACACATTAGTCCTGCTAAGCTATGATAATATTAGCTCTGTGTGGGCACCATGTTATTATTATGTGAGGGATTCTTTTTTTCTGGGCGTGATAAAGCATCAGCAGTAGGGCCACGTCTCAAACTGAGACGCTAAGGAGCATTCAGCGGCTATATTGTGTGTTGAATTTCATACCGGGAGACTATTATTAGTCATTCTCCGCAGTAGTTTTGGTGGGGGGGTGGGGCAGCGGGGGTTGTAAAGGAATATATTTTCCCCCAGCAGAAAGCAGGCCAGTGGGTGTGCAATTTTCATGAAAAAGAGCTAAAGGCCAGCGGACTCTCGCCTTCGCTCAGCCTGAGAGTCTTGCTGGGTCACGCCGGCGGTCGGTGGGGTGACCTGCTGCAGACAGCCACATGGCAGCGCCAATCGATATTTGCACAATGTACTGCATTCAGGATATAAATAAGTAAATACTAAGAAAAAGACGGCTCAACGGGAGGTCCCCTTGGGAGATGGCCCAATTAGTTGCTCGCCCTATGAGTCCGGTTGGCCTTCAAACTTTTTCCTCCAGGGCAGTTTATAGACCAGATTTTCAAAAAAAACAAAAAAAAATTACATATTCTATATGTATTTTTTTTTTTTTTAACAAATTTAACCAGTCAATTTGGTGACTGATGGCTATGGTATTATTTAAGCTAATGCTAAAAGCTAGCTTGTTCATATTTATAAAAGAAATCATTGAATTGTTGCCACATATCCATAGACTAGTCATTGCTATTTGGGGGATTGTATTAATACAATGCAAAACCAACAAGGAAATAGAACCGCCCACCACACACACACAATTGCTGCTGTGACTAAAAATGAGATCATTATCAATGGAAATTGTATGATACCCAAAATTGTGTCCTTTTTAAATTAACAAAAGAAAAAAAAAGCAATTTAAATCAACTTCCAGCAAATATTTACTTTTGCAGGGGTTTATATAGCCGATAGATTATTCTGAATCTGAAAAAAATGCTTGAAGGAGCCTGAAAAAAAAAAAAACGCCTGAAATAAAAAAGTCAATCAAACTAGAAGCATTTTTGACAAACTGAACTGTATCATAGTAATCAATGTGATTTAGAATTTAAAGTTCCTAAGCCCTGGGAAAAACCCCTGGCCCAAACAAATGGTTGGGTAGACAGGAAAAAAAATTGAGCTAGTGAAGTCCGTCAAGACTCTGGACTTTAAAATTATTCTCGTATGATTCATTTAACATACTAAAAAAACAACAACAACAACACAATTAACAATTAAATGAATATTTCAATCATTACTGTACACATGCTTTTTTTTATTTAGATACCAGTATCATTCAGGCAGCCAACAGGTCATCCATTTTTTACCGTGTTTTTCAAAATATATCATTCCCTTACCCCAGCTAACGATTTGCTTTGAAGCTGTGTTGCAAAATTGCCGCCTAGCAAGAGATTTCTTCTCTAACCTATTGCAGCTCAGCATCAAAACATCAAGCTTTTATTAAGCCCGCAATTTACGGTAGGTCAAGCTCCTCTGAAAACACGTCCAGTTAACCTGAAATTTATTACAATAGTCTATTTTAATATGCTTCACACAAACAGTTTTCTGTGTCATAAAATTTTGCCAGTCGGGGTTATTATTAAACTCCAAACATTGCAGACAGTTGAACCGGTCTAACCCCTCAAAAACAAGACTGACTTGAAAGTTCCCACAAGTTTAGCTTGATAAGCAGCCACAAAATTTCACACGTATATACAGTTATGTTTAGTAAATCAAGGCCTTCAACAAAAAAGTCTGACTGACTGGGAAATTTCTTATTATACTGTACAAAAAAAAAAGGATCTGGACCATGCAGTTTCACTATTTCATCTTCCAGCATAATTCTTTGTGTCCACAATTTGTCGCAACAAGATCGCAAAGGTATATGCATCCCACAAACACACATTTTTGCATGGTTGGCCATATTGATTTTGGGGTACTTTGGGGTCCTTATCGATTGTGGCTTTACCTGTTGCTTATGTCGCACTTCCTGTTCATTTAGGTTCCTTCCTGTTGATTTTTGGGGCAATTTGGGGTGATTTCCTGATGAATTCCTATTGCTTTTGGGACACATCCAAGTCATTTCCTAGTTGGATACTTCGGGGTCACTTTCTGTTCAATTTGTACTCCTTTCTTTTGATTTTGAGGCACTTCCTGTTCAATTCAGAGAATTTCCAGGTCACTTTCAATTTGATTTGGAGCATTTTCTGTTGTTTAAACCACTAGGTGTACTGCCAATTAACAAATAAGAAACACAATTCCAATCCAATCCAACTTTATTTGTTAAGTACTTTAAAACAGCAACAGCTGACCAAAGTGCTGTACAAAAAAAAATAAGAACATCGTAAAAACAGACACAATAGCTCAAGGATATAAGACGCTAAATCTGATAAGACAAATGAGTGAGGGTAAAACATAGAATAAAATCAAGGATAAAAAGAATAAAATAGCGAATAAAATGATAGGGATAAAAGAATAAAGGAATAAAATAAAATAAATGCAAATATAAATAAAATAAAATTAACAAATACAACTTGTCACCCTAAATCTGGATGAAATGAACGGGGTTATAGTTGTATACAATTTCCAAATGCTGCAGAGAAGTGGGCGGACCGACATTGCGAAACAGGAAGTTGGATTCTCATCACTTCACCAATCAGATTTTAACTTACTGGAACGTCGCACCTAAACATACTGTTCTTGTAGCAAGGCCGCCCGACGCTTCGAAACAAGGCGCAGTAAATTGGAATTTTGATCTTTAATATGGCGTTTCTATGTTTATATTTCCGTCATCATTGACACAAAAATGCTCGTCACGGGCGCGAGGCATTTTGATTCCCGCTGAGACGAGGTTAACCACTTGTAGTTGTGCTCGCTAGCGTTAGCACAGTGTCAAATGTAGCCGAGTTAGCCATCCGGTGGATTTTAATACGAGCTCTGGCGTTTAAAGTTCTTGGGAGCTGGGATTTTATTCAAATAAACTTTAGGTTATGTCGCGTATTTTTTTTAAAATCACGCGGTAGTTTTCTGCCATAGAGTAACCGGCGCCGTCCGGTCTGTTTATTTCCCTTGGTTCCATTCCATAATTGAAACTCTGGCGCTAGCTTAGCTGCAATCACAAACTGGACAAAACGTTGGATTTAGTCGGCTTCAAGTCGAGCACGGCGGCTTCGCTGACCCCGCAGAAGAAAATGAAGAAGAGGAAGGAGCTTAACGCCCTCATCGGACTCGGGGACAGCAAGAGGAAGAAGGCGAAGAAGGGCTCCGGTCATAGGTTACTCCGAACCGAGCCACCCGGCTCGGAGTCGGACTCCAGCTCGGAGGAGGACGAGTTCAACGGCATGAGCAACGGAGCCAGCTTTAGCAAGTGAGTGCTCACTTGATGGCAATAATATGATGATATATTTTTTATTAATAACAATTACAGGAACTCCTTGCTATAGAAACGTAAGTGTCAATCTTATTAGGCTCAACTAAAACAATGCACAGACGAAAAAAAGCACACTAAACCTTCACTTGAATTTTGCAATTGAGTCGTAATTTTACAGAAAACGATTTTACAAAAAATTAAATAATTGAAAGACTTCAATCGGAGTATGTTTATTTTCTGTTGTGGTTTACATAGTTCGATGTCTAATCCTCTTACACAAAGAAACAAAAGAAAAACCTAGCCCAAAATATTATTTTTGCGATAGAAATGAGTGGCCATTCTCAAAGAATTAAGTAGTGCTGCAACAAGAAACGAAAAAAATGGTTTATCATTTCGAATGAATTTTTGACACTTTCCATGCTAAAGTTGTCATTTAGTGAGAATAAAAACATTCATTATGCATAGAATAATAGGAAGATGATAAGGTAACATACCATAAATAATGCACGTAACAAGAAATAAAATAATTGTGAAAGTTGTGGCTTTATCATTTCATATGAACTTTTTGCTAAAGCTGTTATTTAGTGAGAATAAAATGTTATTGCAAAGAATATAGTATTCAGGGTAAAAATGTAATATGCCATAAATAATGCACATAACTTGATCAAGTCTGTGTTTTTTTTTTTAAATGGTCATATATTCAAAGAGTTAATTTTACAAGGAACAAATGAAAACTATCACCACAATAATAAAAAAGATACAAGAAACTTTATGAATTGTCATTTCTCAGGACCAAGTCATGTTGATGATGAAGCTGTCATATAACGATGTATTAATATTAAGGAATATAAGAACAAGTGAGGAATATAAGGTAAATTAATCTGTGCCAGTGTTACAAAAGTCACATTAGAAGAAATAATTTAACAATACTAAAGTGAGGGAACAACAAGAACGAACACAAATTTATGAGAAAAACATTACGGGGAAATTATAATGTAGAAAACATGGATTTGACAAAAATTGTAATATTTGACAACAAAACTGCTACATTGAAAAATGATTTTTTTCACAAGTTCAGTTAAACTATGAGAAAGAAATGATAATTTCACAAAAGTGGGGCTATTACAGCAATAAAGGTGAGAATAAAAAGATGTCATTTTCTTAGACTAAATGTAAATGATACAAGAAAGATCTTGAATGTTAATTTTAGAGGAGTGACAACCTTTTATGAGAACTCCTTTGTTTACATAATTCTGTTGTTCCCACTCATAACGTTCCCAGCGGTTCACTTCAGTGAGGCTCTAATACTTTGCAGTTTATGGAGCCTTGAACATGTAATGAACACGTACAATCCCCGCGGCATAACAAAGTCCCGAAAATATCTTTTCGCATGAATAATTAAAGAAGTGTTGCAACGTGTCTAATGCTGCCACTTTTATCTGCTTTCAGGCGAAGTTACAGCCAATGTTGCTCTGTGTGCTACCCGTTGTTTCTCTTCATCTTACTCGCCGCCTGCGTCATGGCCTGCGCTGGACTCATATGGATGCAGATTGCCTTGAAGGAAGATATGGACTCCATGAAGGAACAACTGCATAGCAGTAAGCGACTCACCCAACTTGCTGTTGCGTTGCGATGGCCACGAAGATCTTAGAACTTCAACACCGTTTGTTTCTTTTCTCACAGTGGACTCTAGCCAAAAGGCGTCCTCGAATGAAATACCGAAACTAAACGAGGATTTGAAAAACCAGGACAGGAAGCTTGATGACATTGAGAATGGGGACAAAGGGTTGGCCAAACTCTGGCTCAACCTCACAGACATCAATAGGAAGGTTAGTTTTCTTAACACTGTTTTGTTTTCTTTTCACTAATATGAATATGCGCCCCATTTTTTGCAGCATAATAAATTCATATCGTAGTCTTTTAATAAATGTCATTGCCCTCAGATCACTTTGCTGGACACTGCCGTAAACCATTTAAAAGCCAATTTGAAATCTGCCTCAGATTTAATCAGCCTGCCCACTACAGTGGAAGAACTTCAAAAGGTAAATAATCGTAGCGTTAAAAAAATGCTACCCCACATTCTTAGTATTTATACGTTTTCCCTCTTTGATTTCAGAGCGTGGCCACGATTGGGAGCACGCTAACGAGTGTTCAGCATGACGTGAAGACGATGCAGACCGCGCTAGAAGCGCAAAAGAATTCGGCCGACGGGCTCAAGGCAACAATGGTACATTTTTACACATTGCGTAAAGTTTTAATTTAACAAGAACATCATCGTCTGTTTTATTTCTGGCTCATCTGCCAGAAAATCTTGTCAACAACTACAGCGGACATCGTTAAGGTGACAAAATAAAGTCATACAACAGTTTGCATAGGAGCCACTATAACCCAGTTTAGAAATAATTTGCTTAATATTCCAATTTATTTGCTCGCAATTTGAAAAGAAAAATGTACTGTCGCTGTCCTGACATTAAAAGCACTCGATTATCAATCTATTACTGGTTTACAGTAAAAAAAAAAAAGGACAGATAAAAATGTATTGTTTCAAGACTATGGGATATTTCACAAAATAATGTCATGGTCAAGTTGTAAAATGAAAGTAAAGCTGTGATCTTGCGAGCGTGAATGGTCATGTAACTGCACCATGTGTAGCATCTGCTCTACTTGTAAGCACTCAGCTGTTGTCCTCCTCCTGCCTATTAATCTTTTAATAACGAGGCCTTGAGATGTCAGCAGATCTTCTTTGCCGTGGCTGCAATCCAAAGCAAATGCTCCCAATCTTTATGCATTACAATATTATTCCGTGAAATACATGATGTGCCTTTTGTGGCGTTTCCATTGCAAAAGACAGCAGGTTAAGACCGGTCTTGTTTCCCTGCGCCATCGGGCTTGTGTTTTCATTAATAATACATGGAACAAGTGCCAGTCTATTTCCAGAGCTTACTTTATGAGTCAAAAAGTAGGTCAAACATTTGAGAACTCACAAATTTGGCCTCAAAAAGATGATGAAAACACCGTTTTTGTAATACGGCCTCAATGTGTTGAGTCGTTTAACGCAGGTCTTAAATAACTTATGACATTGGGGAGTGTGAGATGTTATTTTGTTTTCTTTTATCTGGTGAATATAAGTCACTTGGCCGCTAACCATGTGAAGCAGACTTAGAATCTGTTGACACTTCCTCTTATGTCAGATTTGAACAAACATTGGTGCCTAGCAAGATGCTGGTCTAGTTTCAGGTTAATCTTCTCAAGTTGCCCCCCCCTCGGATGAAATCATATATACTGTAGTAATATTTACTTGTTGTGTATTTGTTTGAATAGGATATTAGTGAATTGAGGAAAGCGGTGAGTGAAGCCAACCAGACGGAAGCCAAACACCACACGTGGAGCGATGAGCAGATCCACACGCTCCTGTCTACCATCGCCGAGCTCCAGCGTCGAGTGTCGTCGTTGGAGAGCGGCTCACAACGAAACGTGAGCTTTTTCTTTGGCTTGGGGACATATGTTCTCACCGAAGAGCATGGTCAAACCTTTTATAAACGAGTTCAGCAGTTTTCAACTTATTTAAATGATGATTTTTTTTCGATTATTTCAGTTGGAAAAAAAAACGTTGAATTAGGCGTGGAAAGATATCAGATTCTGACAGTGTGATAACTTGAGCAAAAAATTACGCTACAGTATATCGCAGGATCACGGTATTGAAATTACAGCTCTAAAATATATCATTTGAAAATGTTTGATGCTAAAGAGCTATTTTCTACATTATAAAACAGTTTTGTTTGTAAACAAAATACATAATGCAGCTTTACCCTCTGTAGTTAGCCTCAGAAGCAAAATTATATTGATTTTCAAACCCACAAATCAAGAAATGGACAATATGATTGGCTGCTGCAGCAGAGGAGGTCTCGCGTATGATACGCAATGAGAGCTGCACAGTGCAATTGCCTATTAAGGTAGACAACGCGGGAGGGGAAAAAAACTTAAAGGTTTTGACAAATTTGGATGGTTTTAAATGAACCGTGACTTTTAAAACCGCGATATATTGCCGATCCGGTTATCGACCCATGCCTAATTTGATTATTCAACTAATATAACAAAAACGGAATAGCTCTTAATCATTCTTTTTGCCTCCATATCCCCAGTCTAAAGACACCGAACTGCAGCCCGTCAACATCAGCGGGCCTCAAATAACACAGAAGATGGTCGAGAATCAAACTACCAAAGTGTCATCACCAGGTGCCCCTTTGTCATTACAGTTTAAAACCCGTTCACCGCTTTTTACCTACGTTACCATCCTTTTATTTTGATAGACAACTCCACGCTGAGTCCCGACTTGGAAACCAGCAGACTCCCACGCTTTCTCCACTCGAACCGCCCCAAGAGAAATACTGACAGCAAATGCCAAAAGAGGCGTTTGCTTACAGGTGTCTCTCTGAAAGGTGTGTAAAACAAAAACATTTTTTCTATCCAGACCTGCATGAATTGATCGATGATCAAAGGAATCCTTTTTTGATCGTTGATAAATCGTTCTGATACCTAGTTGAATTTAAAATGATCTAAATCCTTTGGATTTCCAACCCTCTTAAAAGGAAGTAGTCTTCCATGCAAGCAGAATTTGTAACAGAATCTCAAGTCATTTTTTTCCAGGATTTCAATGGCGATTTCATTTGTTCAAAAGGTCTCAAAGACATCTACGCCAACATGGGAGGCCATCCAGCGGGCCTGACGTATAAAGAGCTTTGGGGACAACTCGGGCCGTCGGCACCGAAAGCTCGTGTGCTGAGGTGCTTTGACATCGACGGCGACGAGAGGTACTCCCTGACGGAGCTGAGAGCCGCTTTTGGGGTGTGAGCAAGTAACCCGCAGATGGGAGTGAACAGTATTGAAGGAACCCCAGCGGGGCCTGGGGTACACGCTCAGTAATTGCTGCACTTTTTTTGCGTGAACCGATTGTCTTGTTCCATTTCTGACCATAAGCTCAGCTCTTATCACCTCCAAAAAAGCCCTTGAGCTCTCACCCACTTCAGAATTCACAGAACGTTCACCTACTTCGAAGTATCATCCTCTCCTCGTTGCTCGGATATTTGCCGCAACCCCCTCACTTGGTGCAAGTGTGTATTTATAATTTTACGAATGTTTACACATTTGGTTACGAGAAGCATATTCTGCTGACCTGTTCTTGTTTTTAACCGAGACGCTCGATTGATCCTAATCCTGGTTAATAATTATATACAATAGAACCAAATAACTTAACCATTCCCCCCCCTCCCCTTTTTTTTCGTTCAAGATTTAAAGGGCTATGTTCACTTGGAAACACTTAAGAATTTATGTAGCAATAATAAGAGGCATAGCATGCAGTAGAGCAGGGGTGGGCCACCTTAAGCACGCGGGTCAACAAACGTAACGTAGGAATGCTAAATATATATCATCGCTAACATTTCTTTTGATCGTTGTATAATATTTATGAAGTATGACCCGCCAATGACTTGATGAAGTAGGAAAAAGGCTCCTCACCCCTGAGGTAGATGCACCAAGTTTAATATGTAACAGGTAGTACAAGCACTGACATCACTTCTTTTTAAAACTCAATTTATGGATGGCGTAATGGTGTTTTTGTGGGACTCTTCTTGAAACCGCTGTCCTGTTTAAAACAAAACAAAAAAAATCATTTCATCTTGTTCCAGGTGTTAAAACCGGTTTCCTTATTTTAGGTTGTGCTCTCCAAGTTGCTTATGCTAATGTAACCTGTACACATTTATTTATGACAAAGATATGTTTGTCAACTACTGGTAGTTTCAGACAATTTGCTGGGAATGAGATGAACGGTGTTGGTGTAGATCAGGGTGGGGATCCGTAGGCCTCAAAATATATTTTAAGCCACACATGCTCACATTATGAAACATTTATTTGCTCAGTTTGCATTTATTTAGTATGGCTCGGGGGACTGGTTCCCCATCCCTGATCTAAATGCTGCTACTTTGAGATTTTATTAGTGTTTTTGTGTGTGAGCATCAATAAACAGTTAAAAGGACGATTTTAGCTCATCTTCCCTCATATTTATTGTCAATATACAGTAAGTACAAAAAGTTGAGTCGTTTGTGTGCGTGTTTTGTTTATTAATCATGCCAGTGCCCCTTTGGCTCGCCAGTCCTGGGACAAAAGTCCAAGTAGTTCTTCTTCATTTTCATCTTCCTCCTCCTCTATGCTGGCTTCAGTCTCCATGGGTTCCTCTTTCCTAGGCTGAGACCTTCTCTTCACCACTTCCCTCTTGTCCCTCAGCATTTCCACCCTCTTGTAACACTCGATCTGCTCATCGATCTCGTCGATCTGTCGCTCGAGGCGACCCTCCTCGTCATCCTCAGCAACGATTGCCTCCGATTTGGTGTTCACCTGCCGGATCTCCTTCTGGAACTCTTCCCACTCCTTGTCCATGTGGTCCTTGGGCGCGTCCACGTTGCGCACCTTAGCATCCCGCACCGGATCGTCAAAAAAGCCTTCGGGCAGCGCCTCGGCAGTGTTGTCCTTCTTCTCGGCGCTTTTCTCCGGCGTTTCCGCCTTGACGATGGAACCAGAATGGGACACGGCTGGGGCGGACGGGATGGAGCTGTCGAAGAAGTCCGCTGGTAATCCAGCTTGTTCCGGTGGCTGAGGAGCTTCGGGGGTCGTCTCAGCTTGACCAGCCGTCTCCTCGATTTCCTCATCATCGTCATAGGCACCAGCTAGCAGACTAACGCCTGCAGACTTTTTGACAGAATCGGGCTTTTCGAAGAAATCTCCAGGAACCGCTGCAGCCGAGTGATCTGCACCCGGAGCTTCTTTAGCCTTTTTCCCGTTGATTTCCTTGTCGTCATCCGTCACTTTTCTTTTCACCGCTTGACTCTGCGTTGCCTGTTTGCCATCTTTGAGCTCGCTCACCTTCTCCTTGTGTTGTTTTCCAAGAACATGAGCGGGCCACAGTAGCTCAGACTTTACCTGCGCGTTGCACAGAACACAGCTCAAGTGGCCCAAGCTGTTATACTTGGCAAAGGGAGACTCGACGCGCTTCTTCTCGGACGTTTGCCTTTGCTTCTCTCTCATCAAGCGACGGAGTTCCTCTTGGTTGACAACTTTCTTCCCTTTCCCCTTTTTCGCGGTGGCCATTATGTTTTAAAAAATACAAACAGCAACACGGCTGCTCGAGTTAGCTGGCTTAACGGGCTGAACCCATAATGGCGCGTGAAAATGACGCAGGCAGAGTAGTGTTCACGGCGCGTCTCGCGATAATAGTGAACTCTCGTGGCTTATTGAACCATCCCATCTATTTGCCGCAAAGCGCGCTGAATCTCAACCGTTTTGATCAAACAAAGGCTTCAATTAATGGGAATGTAAATGAGTCTTTGTCGCGTTTTGTTTTGACGCGTGTGCCACTTAATTCTAACCGGCTTCCGTGTTTTCATTTTATCGCCGCGCCCACTTAATACTAAATAATACTAAATATTTTTATTGCGGGGCCAGCCTGAGAGGTAGCAGCGCTTCTCGGCTGCTCGATTGATGTCGCCGCTAAGTTCGACCGCCGTAAAGCAGCGGAATTCGCCAGTGTTGTTCTTTTCGACATTTTTCGACGAATTTTTTTGTTCGATGCTAATGCCGACGAGCGCGGCTAGCTAATATCTAGGTGACTTTGGCTCTTTTGGTCAACATGACAGGTGAGACGATACGCGCCGCGCGCAAGGAGCACTACAAAGGCAACAAAAACGCCCAAGCCGTCGACTCGTTCGACGAGACCACCAACGGGACCATCCCCAACGGGACCGGTCACCATCTGAAGTCCAACAAGGCTTTTCTGAAAGCGGTCAAACCGTCGGCCCTGCATCAGCAGCTCAATGCAAACAACCTGAACGGAAACGCAGCTATTGTCAACGACGACAATAAGAATCCGATTATCATCATCAACGAGGATTTCCCGGTGCACGAGTGCGTGTTCAAAGGGGATGTGAGGCGGCTCTCCTCCCTCATCAGGACCCAGAGCATCTCTCAGAAAGACGTGCACGGTAAGAACGACGCTCAAGAATTATTTTTTCGACAACTATTACTGATTTCACGTGCTCCCTCAACTGACTTTTTGTTTTTGTTTTTAGTAATATTCAATATCCTTTTGAACGGTGGATTATTTTGATGAAATTCTAATATTTTGCAGTAATGATCCCCTAATTGAATGCTTATTTTTAAAGATGGTAATTTTTAAATATATTTTAAATGATCCCCTGTTTGTGAGCCATTAGTTCGGAGAGTGTTGGGTGTATCTTTTTGACAGTTGACCTCTTGATGTAACATCAAAATTGAGTCAGTTACATAATTTCCAGTGTCTCCATTTCGGTTCAGGTCTTTTAGGGTGTATTTAGTATATGTTGCATACCCCCAAATCATTTCTGTTTTATATATGAAGCTATGTCTTCACATTTCCTGAAAGATTTAAATCATTTCAACTGCAAATCTTAGTAGTATTTTTTACACATTTTCAATACATTAACATTCATATACAATATCTACACAATTGTTATTCTGTAGTTTAATATGGATTTGTATGTCTTTTTTGTAAGGTAATACACCTCTCCATTTGGCTGTGATGCTGGGGCACAAAGGTAAGAGTGCAGTCACGTGACACTGGCAGATGTTTTCAATATGTAGCTGAAGTAACTGCAACACTTAGGAAATAACGGAAATGCACATCATCTGTTTTAGGGCCACAAATGTCAGATGGCTGTTAGAAGCAAGGGCTTTTGCGGCAGATTGTGTTAGCTAAGGTTGTTACGACATTATTTTCGGTAAAAGAAGCGAGCAGACCGAACCACCGTTCGAGTCCATCCTTGTTCACACACAGGAATATCACTGAAACGGAGAGCGTTATGTAAAGGTTAGAATATCTCCAGCTGACTCAATTAAGAGTGGCATGAAATACATGGAAAGGTATTTCATTTGACGCGTTTATGAATTGCAGTGTTTTGGCAAATACTGTAGACACCATCCCAAACTTGGTGAAACACGGATGCTTGCGCAACTTTGGTAAAATGAACTCAAGCCACGTTGCGAGGAAAAGGAAAATCTGCTTTGAGCGCATTCGCGACACTGGCGAAGGGTTCACTGACCGTTCACAATGTGGGAAATCTGAAACACACTTAACTTTACGCACAACAAACATATAACTTAAAGATATGAACACAAGAAAAAATGAAGACTTTAGGAAGATGAGATTTATTCTGTTTTGCCACAGTTTTTACATTATTGCCAAAGTGTTGCTGCGTCTTATGCACGGTAGAAAATACCAGAATTTGACCCCCAAATTAATGGTGCATCCTTTACACAGGTGCGCCTTATACGTGGGGAATTATGGTAATCAATTACATCTGTGCTTGCTTACCTAAAGCAATCACTTTAGTACTTGATCACCTAAAACAATTGATTACTTAAGTACTAAATTCATTTAGTAGCAGCATTTACATTTTCAGACCCTCTATTAGCCACTTAAAAATATAAACAATTATCAATTAATACCTGGGATTGAATGCTTTCATCCTTAATTTGTTTCTTACCATTTATAGCCTCTCCTTTAGCCAAACATTTTGAAAAAAAAAAAGGGATATGATACTGTGATTTGATTTTGGATTCTTAAAGGGAGTGTGTGTCATTTTCTGCATGCGCCATGGGAGCTTTAGGGGCATTACGGTAAAGGCAGCAAATACGCCCCATGTCACATCATTTAATGATAACTCGATCTACGATTATGTTTAAAACATACACTTGGTCGTTAAGCACACATTTATTTGCACGTTTTTGAAATGTATAATCATATCATGGATTTGTTTTGAATGAAAAACGGTCACACTCTTACACAGTGTCACTAAAAAATAGAAAAGAGAAAAATATGTCTGGGATTGAGTGAGTTAACGCCCTTGGGTGTCTGCACGTGCAAAAATGAATATTGATTTGTTCCTATGTGATTTTTCAGAATGTGCCCTTCTTCTTCTGGCCCACAATGCACCAGTGAAGATGAAGAATGCGCAGGGATGGAGCCCTCTGGCTGAAGCCATCAGCTACGGAGATAGACAAATGAGTGAGTGGTTTTATTGCGTGGAAGCGGGCTACGCAAACACACTTTAATATCTGTAAAACATTAAAAAAAAGGAGGTTTTTTTTTATATTTTAAAAATATTTTTAAAAAAGTTTTTTTTTAATATTTTAAAAATATTTTTAAAAATGAGTTTTTTTTTAATATTTTAAAAATATTTTTAAAAAAGGAGTTTTTTTAAATATTTTAAAAATATTTTTAAAAATGAGTTTTTTTTTTAAATATTTTAAAAATATTTTAAAAAAAGGAGTTTTTTTAATATTTTAAAAATATTAAAAATATTTTTAAATATTATTTAAAATGAAATTTAAAAAAAGGATTTTTTTTTTTTTTCCCCAGAAGTGGACCTCAATGTGTTACTCCGACAGAAGCATGCCAGTTGCTTTTCCGTGCGTGTTATTCAGTAGATTTGATCCCAGCGTTTCGGATTCTGGCGTCGGCCGTCCAGGCGGCTTTGGAGCGCGGCCCAAATGACAGCTTAGCGTCGGGAAGCTGGTCACGGGGCTTTGCCGTCTAAACGGCATTCGGAATGCCTCCTCTCCGCTCATGCTGCGAATCTTGTGCGAGCCATTAAAGATGGAAAAGCCCGGAGTGAATAATTGAAAAGTGGCTCGCAGGCCGCCGCCGCTTCTGCAGCCTCTCCCGCTAATTTCTTCGCATAGCGATACGGTCGTATATTATCGGAAAAATAAGTCATTTGAAGGGTGTGAGGGTTGAAAAAAAAATGTAGGGTCACCTGTAGAAGCTGCAAAAAAAAGCCTGGTCAGCATGTTAGCTTCCCACAATGCATCTGGAGATGCATTAGCTTAATGTGGAGCGCCATTGAGTGAAATTTTATATGTCCTTTTAATGAAGTCGGCCATTACTGGATTTTAATGCGGAGTTTGCGTTTTCTTCCTTTTTTTTTTTGTCCGTGTTTGAGCAGATGCACTTATGTGAATACGTTCACTGGAAACGCCATCGGGTACGCAAATCTAAAATCCCCCAAATGGCGCCGTTGTAAAGATAGTCACGTGTTTTTAAAATGTTTGTACATTATTTAATATGCGCTTGACCATGGGCGCCACTTTCATTAACTTATGCAAATTGTTGTTTGTATTTGAACAGGAAGTGGGACTTTTTGGTTTGAGGCGGCCATTTTGTGGTGAATTCCACTTTTACAATTTTGAGCATGGTGCATTTTTCTTTTTTTTGGACACATTTTATTCATGCAATGTGCTCATTATTAAATAAATAGCGGCCTCATCACATGAATAATTAAGGGCGGGGGTGTCCAAACTGCGGCTCGGGGTCCGTTTGCCGCATTGATTAATAACAATTGACGTGGCCCACAATGTTGTTTAAAACAAGTAATAATATTTGTTTACTTTCATACCAAAAGTCATTACTTCAGTACATTTAGGTGATAGATACTATAGAAATCAATTACCTTTGGCGATTAATTACAAGGGTAATCAATGACTCTAGTACTTTAAAACCTTAAGTAATTGGTTACTTTTAGTACCTTAGTACAGAAATGAATGAATTAATAACTCTAGAGAAATTGATTACTTAATATCCAAACTATACCAAAGTACTAATCAATTACTTTAGTACTTAAGTACCATTTTTGCACCCTTCTTTAGCCAAACACTTTAAAAATGTGATGAAAATGATGAATAAGTCCATAAGATTGAGTATGTGGATGTAAAAATATGTCTTTGAAGGAGTGAATACATTTTAAAAGTTCAAACTCGCCTTTTTTTGCTTCTAATCATGCGGCCCACGGGAAGGAATCGTTTTTTGTTTTTCATTTTTGCTTCCTTGTCCCCCAGTCACAGCAATACTGCGCAAACTGAAGCAACAATCCAGGGAGAGCGTGGAAGACAAAAGGCCAAAGTTACTCAAAGCCCTCAGGGAGGTCAGCCAGCAATTGTCAATTGTCACTTTTTTGCCTTCCGGATTCCAAATCTTCACACTCCTCACCCTCACCTTCCCTTTCCGTA
Organism: Hippichthys cyanospilos; assembly: GCF_059441005.1. NCBI lineage: Eukaryota > Metazoa > Chordata > Actinopteri > Syngnathiformes > Syngnathidae > Hippichthys > Hippichthys cyanospilos. Next base: position 4,463,123 of record NC_142380.1, read on the forward strand.
GCTGGGCGACTTTTATCTGGAGCTGCATTGGGATTTTCAAAGCTGGGGTGAGTCTTTGCGCTCAACGTTTGGGAAAGCCGTGGCCGTGTCTTTATTGACATCGTTTCTTCACGGCAGTGCCGCTGTTGTCCCGGATGCTTCCCTCTGATACTTGTAAAATCTACAAGCAGGGTATCAACATCAGGTAACGGCTATGGAAATATCCACTCTGGCTCGGTCATATTGTCATTGAGTTATTATGCTATTGAGAGTTTAGAGGGATTATTTGAGTTATTTTTGTTATTTCTTTGAGCATTACTATATTGTGATTGAGAAAGTTTTCAAATATGTCATTCTTATAATCTGGTGCGCTTTATATATGGAAAACGTTTTCAAATATGTCAATAATTGAGGGTGCGCCTTATAATCCGGTGCGCCTTATAGTGCGGAAAATACGGTACTTACAAAACTCATTTGTTTTTGTAGAGGCGCTGTTTGCATGTAAACAGCCTAATTTGTTCCAAATCCACCTAAACCACAGGTGTGGAACTCCAGTCCTCGAGGGCCGGTATCCTACATGTTTTCAAACCCTTTCCCTCAAAAACACCTGATTCAAATGATTGGGATCATTTTGAAGCTCCTGCAGAGCTTGCTAATGAGCTAATCTTTTGAATCAGGTGTGTTGGGGAAAGAAAACCGGAAAACATGCAGGATGCCGGCCCTCCAGGACTGGAGTTTGACACCTATATAAGTGACCGGATATAAGAAAGTCAAATGTCAAATGATACAATTACTGTTCTCAATTTAAAGGGTTTAGGTCCTAAACCCTTTAAATTGAGAACAGTAATTGTATCATTTGACAGTATGAATGCAGTTCATTTGTTTGCCTTGAGAATGCGCTGGTGTGCATGTGGAAAACGTTGTTTAGGTGGTTTAATTTGTTTGGTTTTCATTTCCATTTGATCTAGGCATCCTTTACAAGTCCAATAAGATTATTTTAGTATTAGTATTATTTTACTTTAGTTTAAGGTCATGCGAAGAACTTTCTTATATCCGGTCACTTCAACTTTTTAGATGATTTTTATCGATTATTCTTCCTCACATGGAGAGAAATTGACGTTTGGCCCTCGGTAGGTTGGATACCACCCTCATCGACTTTATCGACATGAAGTGTCAGCGCGGCGACCTCAGCTTCATCTTCAACGGCGACGCGCCGCCCTCGCAGTCCTTCGTGGTCCTGGACAACGAGGCCAAAGTGTACCAAAGAATACACCACGAGGTCAGAGACGCCCTCCAGCTGCGCGAGACGATGCGGCGGGAAAGTTTGAATCGAATGGCCTCGCGTTTGTGTCCTGAAAGGAATCGGAGATGGAGACGGAGGAGGAGGTGGACATCTTGATGAGCAGCGACGTCTACTCGGCCACCTTGTCCACAAAGTCCATCACTTTCTCCCGCACTCAGAGTGGCTGGCTCTTCAGGGAGGACAAAACTGTAAGAACTTCAGATACTAAATTGTCCTTAGGTGTGATGGCTGCGTGATTTTAGAGTCCAGGCGTCCAGTACTTAACTCATTCAATGCCAGAAACGTATTTTTACGTTTTTGAAGCATCTGGGATCGAATGGTCGGAAAATACAGTACGTCCCCGGCGTAGAATGAGTTCACGTGTGTTTTGACGCAGGAGCGGGTGGGAAACTTCCTGGCGGACTTTTACGCCGTCAACGGCCTGGTGCTGGAGTCCCGCAAGCGCCGCGAGCACCTGAGCGAGGAGGACATCCTCAGGAACAAAGCCATCATGGAGAGCCTCAGCAAAGGCGGCAGCATCGGCGAGCACAACTTTGAGGTGACGCGTGCTCCATTATTCCCCCTCCCCCCTCTCCAAAAAAATATTACCGACCCCCCGCCCCCAGCAGTCGGTGAGGAGGCAGTCCCTCTCGGCGCCGGCCCCCAACACCATTTCCTGGGAAGAGTACATCACGGCGGAACACGGAAAGTAAGTGGTGGTCGTCGTATCGCTGTATCTGGCGGCGCAACGTCGCCACGGTCTCCCCCTTGCCGGCGCAGGCCTCCGCATGTGGGCCGGGAGCTGGTGTGCAAGGAGAACAAGAAGCAGTTCAAGGCCACCGTCGCCATGAGCCAGGACTTCCCTCTGGGCATCGAGTCGTAAGTGCACCCGATCGGAACCGATACGAGGTCTGAAATTAGGCCGCGTTCCCGTCTTCAAGACAGTAGGTGGCGGTAGAGACGGCTTAATGGCTACGTCTTAAAGCGTCGTCGCTGCGATTGCAGTTTGCTGAACGTGTTGGAGGTGGTGGCCCCTTTCAAGCACTTCAACAAGCTGCGCGAGTTCGTCCAGATGAAACTGCCCCCCGGCTTTCCCGTCAAACTCGGTGCGCGGCCCCGTTTCCTCGGCGACCCCCTCCGCCCCTCCCCCTCGGTAACACCTCCTTTTTCTCCTCAGACATCCCCGTGTTCCCCACCATCACGGCCACCGTCACCTTCCAGGAGTTCCGCCACGACCGCTTCCAGGACCAGCTCTTCGTCATCCCCCCCGACTTTAAAGAAGACCCCAGCCGCTTCCCCGACCTCTGACCGCCCACAAAGGCAACGCTTCGTGTCCACTCACTCTTCTTACATGCGTATTATATAAGCTTATGTAGTTCTCAAAATGGCGGCGGGGCGGGCAGGTATTTATTTCATAAAAAATTGTATTCGACGTTATTTAAGCGGAGTGAGTTTAAGGAAGGACGGAAGTATGGACGCGCACAGCATGAAGGGGGCGCACTTTCATTTCAGCCCGTTGACGCGCTGCTGCAAAAAATGTTCAATTTTACTCGTCTATGTCTGCGACTGTACTTTCTATTTGCGATGGCCAAATGAAGCACCCGTGATTTTTTTCTTATTTTTATTTTTTATTGTAATTTTACTCCTCTAGATGGCGCTTTTGGTGCAAATTACTTGTTTCAGTTTCAGACTAACCTGTGAAACACTAAAAAAATAACCTTTATACTCAAGTTGCTTTTTCTTTTGTTGATGTTGAAAATAATACACTTTTAGGCATAATTTCACATTTATTTTTTTTAGATAATGATCTTATTGAGAGGGGGCGTGGTTTCTTTTTCCTTGCAAAATATAATTCAGAAACACTGCTTTAGTGCTGTGGCAATGCATTACATTTCCCCTTGTCTCTTTGACCCAACAGTGCCATCTAGAGGAGTCAAAAAAAATGACCAGTGCTTCATGAAGCTTTGTTTGTCTATCACTTATGTTGGCGAAAAATGCCGTTTGTTTGTCTTAAATGAGCAAGCAGACATCAAAGGGAGGACGTTATTTCGAGAAATCTGCTTTATGTTCAAAACTCATTCACTCCCAAACGTTTTTTAAGAGTCCAGACATTTAATCCCAGTTAATTTATATATTTTTTTTCAAATGTGGTTAAAGGAGTGTTTACAAATGAATCGAACTTAAAGAATGAAGTACTAAAGTAATTAATGACTTACCCCTGGTATCGGGGGGTTCAGTATAAAACAATTGAGTACTGTATTAATCAATTCTCATACTTGCGTGATTCAATTAAAATCAATTACTTTAGGTATTGTACTCTAGTAACTAAAGTAGTTGATTACTTCAGTACTCAGTATCAAAAGTAATCAATTTAATACTCTCAGTATCCTAAAGTTAAAAAGATATGTTTGTGTATCTGGGATTCGATTTCTGGAACTGGAAAAAAAAAAGCATAAAAATATGTTTCGTATGGAATGAGTTAAGGGGAGCCATTTTGTTGCCGGGCCCTCGGCAAACCAAACGCTTTCATGCTGCTATTCTCAAAGGACATACGGATATCCATACTCGTACTAGTTTCGACACTTTCTTGTAAATAGTTTTGTCTCGACACAAACAATAAACGTGTTCGGTTATATTATATCCTCGATTATGCATTTGTACATATATGTACTGTACGACGTATACGTCTCTACTCATGGACTTTCAGCGTGTAGCAATACATCGACGATACAAGCAGAATGTTTGGAAATGACCTCCATGTTCCACTTTCAGGTTTAGCTCACGTTTACCTCCTGGCCCGTCTTTCTCCATTGTGGTGTCAAAGGTTGGAACACGCGCGGGACTATTCAGGTTTAGCTGCACTGACTTTGTGCTACACAGTTCATTCAAGGAGTCTGTCACCCTTTGCGACACCTTTCAATGCTGACGGTAGCTTCTTTGCTAGTATTCTTTTGTATAAACTAAGCTGTGAAGTTAATGGCACTCATCCTTCCTTCTCAATAAAGCACCAGCATCACATTTCAACTGTGGCGTCATGTCTGAAAAAAGATGGATCTGTCTATCTGTCTATCTGTCTATCTATCTATCTATCTATCTATCTATCTATCTATCTATCTATCTATCTATCTATCTATCTATCTATCTATCTATCTATCTATCTATCTATCTATCTATCTATCTATCTATCTATCTATCATGGATAGCTTGCTAGCTAACGAGCTAGCTAATTATCATAGATAGCTTGCTAGCTAACGAGCTAGCTAATTATCTATATTTCTATATCTATTATACAGTAGATAGCTTGCTAGCTAACGAGCTAGCTAATTATATATCTATCTATAGATCTATAGAAAAGATCTATAGATAGACAATCTATTTGATTAGATTATCTATTTGAAGAAAGACAAAATCCAACGATATATTAAAAACATATTTATTAATAATAATTAAAAAAATAAAGCTTGAAACCGGGTTCAGATCGGAATCAACCATCGCCAATCCGTGTGCCATCATTCAGATTCCCCATTCTCACCGAATGCAGCACTAGTCCATTCACAATTCGTGGACGGAAGTTTGGCAGGACGCGGCAATATTATTGGCTGCAAGGCATGGCGCAGTATCTCCAAGTCGCCGACAGAGGTCGCCGTTTTTGCTATTCAAAACATTTACAGAGCATTGTGTGACTTCCTTCCACTGTATATATCGCTTTTACGAACCGCGGAAACATTTAAAAAAAATAAAGCAAAACGCGCCAGGGCTGCTTGGCCGGCGGACTACGCGGCTCGAGAGGAGTCCGGGATGGGAAGCACGACCTCCTGCTGCGTCCCCGCCACTCCGAAAGTCCACTCCAGACTGGAAGAGGATCTTGCCGAACCGGAACCGAACCTGCGACAGGACTCTCCGCTCCTACAAAAAGACAACCTGCAACACATAAGTGACATCGAGAACATGGACGGTAACTTGAACTTGTTGGGGATGAGAATTTGTTTTGTCAAAACAAATAACGTACTTGAATAGAAATATTGGCATTTCCAAACAAAATGACATAGAAAACCGTCATAATTAAATGTAAACATTTTATACGTTTTTTTCTTTTTTCACCGGAGAAAAACAAAACAAAACAAAAAAAGAACATCTGAAATGGATCTGAGGTTCATGTCAGGCTCGACCTGCAAAATTGACACAATCAAAATGTTCTAAAAAAAAAAAAAAAAAGCACAAACAAGCTTTAGCGCCCGGATGGTCGGGAAGACAATGGTTGACTTGTTAACAGGGAGTCAAGGGTGTTGAGTTGTTCATGGATTATTCACCTGCAGCGAGGTTTCCTCTTTCGTCTTTCAAGTCGACGGGAGATGGCGTGCAGTCAAGCAAACACAATTTAAAAGTTTTTCATTAAACATTTGCTTAATTAATCATTTAAAAACGAGATTGTAGGAGCTTTTCAATTTGAGAGCAAATTAATTGGAACATGAATCAACTTTCTAAATGGACTTAATTATATGTCTTTATGTTCTTTTTTTTCTCCATATAGTTTGATGAGGACAACATTTTTTTTTCTTCTTCTAAAACCAACATAGGTTTAATAGCGCAATTGTTTGTTTCCAGAGTTGGACATGACGTTGAGTCCAGCAGATCATCCTCAAAGCAGCACCATCTTCCTCAGCAAATCCATGAACGACGGTGAGGTCAAAATCTCATGCGCAGCAGTACGAAATGGAACGTGGGAAGCTAACTATGAAAGCAAGCATGGAAAAGTTTCATTTCAAACACTCTTCCCGAGATTTGAGATCAAAATAAAGTTGGAACCTAATTTTGTAACCTATATGTGAAACTAACATTGGACGCTAACGTTAGCAATAATCTTGAAGATGACTTTGGAAGTGTAGCGTTTGGAAGCTAACATGAATGTAACATCAAAGATAATGCTGGAAGCTAATTTTATAAGCTAGCTAACATTAGCTATCATCGTTATTATCCTAAGGATAATGTCTTAAGCTAACTTGAAATGCTAACAATGGACGCTAACACAACCGAGTTCAACGTGTTTTCTCAAGATTAGAAACAAATTTCTTTCCGCAACTCTTTTTTTGTGTGTGTATTTTCCAGTGCGAGAAAACCAGAAGATCCATTTCATCCGCTACGTGAGTCAGCATCTTCATCCATAACTTTAGACAGCACACACTTTTGCTGTCCTGGATTTTAGGAAATTGTGCGTATGTGTCATAGCGCGGTCCGACCAGCAGGTGGAAGTACAGCTCCTGTTCCACTATCTTCCTTGATGAGAACACCGTCAGCCGGCCTCACCTCAAATACACAATCAAATGGTAAAATCATCACAAATACATTGGTTATTATGAATATGACATTATTGTATTAATATACATAAAAATGACTTTTTGTTCAGTGTAGCATTGGCAATTTACTACCATATAAAGAACAGGTGAGTGGGCCAATGTTGTCTTGGGCGTCATTGATTGATTGACCGATCGATCGATCGTCTCCTTGCAGGGATGATGACGTAACACCGCTTCTGGACATTTTTGACGAGAGGCTCCACCCTCTCTCGGTAGGAGATCTTTTTTTTTTTTTTTTTTTCAAATCCGCCTGTAACATCCAGCTTCAAGGCTTCTTCCGGCCCGCAGGGATCGCAGCAGGTGCCCGATCACGAACGTCGGGAGCCCGAGCAGAGGCAGGTTTACCGCTTCGTCCGCACGCTCTTCTGCGCGGCGCAGCTCAGGCCCGAGTGCGCCATCGTCATGCTGGTGAGGACGGGAAAACGTCAAATGACGTATTTGGACCCTAAAGTTCATGCCATAAAGCTACGGTAACGTTTCGGTTAGCAGGTGTACCTCGAGAGGCTTCTGACGTACGCGGAGGTCTCCATGAGTCCGGCCACGTGGAGACGAATGGTGCTGGGCGCCGTCCTGCTGGCGTCCAAAGTGTGGGACGACCAGGCCGTGTGGAACGTGGACTACTGTCAAATCCTCAAAGACGTGACCGTGGCCGACATGTACGTGGTCAGCCGCCACTATTACCTTGACATAGTTGCCATTCCTACTGATCACTTTTTAAGCGAACCGCGCTGAACCAAATTCTTGCGTTGATTTTTTTCGATGAATGTTTTAGCTTCATAGCTCCAAGAACCCGTTTTGAGAAAAACAAAAAACAAACTTTCGCAGCATATTACAGTTTTACGTTGTGTTTCGCGCTTCAAAACAGTAAATTTCATAGAAAACAACGTGGAAACGGCACCGATACAGCTTCAATTTCTTTGACAATGCTTCGTTTATATTTTCTAGTTTTCCAACACTCAAATAGCACAATGTTAGCCAACTATGCTAGTAAGCTAACATTATATTATAACGCCGACAGCAGGCAAACATATTCCTCGTTATTTACTAACATTCAAATATGACATTAAAGTACAAAACAACCATACAAATATTAGCCAACAATGCTACAGCGCTAACAAAATGTTACTTTATGTCCACCTTGAGGGCCAATGAGTTTTGTTGTGTAAAAATTCCTGTTGTGACGTCCTCGATGTCTGACAGGAACGATCTGGAGCGTCACTTCCTGGAACTCGTGCAGTTCAACATCAACGTGCCTTCCAGCGTTTACGTCAAGTATTACTTTGACCTGCGCTCGCTTTCCGAGGCCAACGACCTTAGCATCCCGCTGGAGGCCCTCAGCCATCAAAAGGCGCAAAAGTTGGAGGTATATCCCTAGCTTGCTAGCATCTATGACCAAAATGTGTCAATAACATGATCATAACAAACGAATACAGTAAAAAGTCGTAACATTTAAAAATAACATACCAATGTCAATAACATACAGCTAACTAACTAATAGCTCTAACATTACATATAACTGTAAAGCTAACAGTGGAAGCTAACGCTCGACTTTAAAAACTAAGAAGCTAATATTGGAGGCTAATGCTGAAACTAAGACACAAGCTAATATTGGAAGCTAACTCCCCAAAAGTAAGGTCTTTATTCATTTAAAAGGTTTAAGAAAATGTTAAAGAATAACACAGGGAGCTAAATTGTAATTCTAAAAATGCTAATGTAATATAGAAGCTAAAGCTAACAGTGGAAGCTAACGCTCGACTTTAAAAATTAAGAAGCTAATACTGGAGGCTAATGCTGAAACTAAGACTGAAGAAAATATTGTAAAGTCACAAGCTAATATTGGAAGCTAACTCCCAAAAATTAAGGTCTTTATTCATTTAAAAGGTTTAAGGAAATGTTAAAAAATAACACAGGGAGCTAAATTGTAATTCTAAAAATGCTAACGTAATAGAGAAGCTAAAACTAACTTTGCAAACTAATAATGGTCCTATTTAGCGCTAACATAATGCTTGTAGATAAGATGCTAACGCTTGAAGCAACTTTGGGAAAATGAGTTGAAGAAGCTAACATTGGAGACTGAAGTTGAAACTAACATTGAAGAAGGCACTCAGAGGTTAAGTTGGAAGCAAATATTGGAAACTGACAATCAGAAAATTACGGGTTTTAAAGTTCAAATGTTTTAGGAAATGTTGGAAACCAACGAGTTCATTTAGAATGCTAAAATTGCTAACAATAAAGAAGCTAAGACTAAAAACTAACTTTGCAAACTAATATTGATTCTATTTAGCGCTAAAATCAGAAAAAAAACATTAGAAGGTAACATCAGATGCTAATGCTGAAAGCTAACAGACCTCATCTTAACGATAACATCTGCTAACATCTTCCTTAGCTTTAACATTGACGTTCGAGCTAACAATGGAAGCTAACTTTAAAGAAACAAGTTGACCAAAAAGAAACGTAATTGTGTAGGCTATTTCCAGATTGAGTGACGAGGCGTTCAAGGACGCGCGGCGCGCCTCCAGGAAGCGCTCTGCTAGCTTGGACCACCTGGACGGTGACGCATGGGTTCCCGCCATTCTCTCGTAAAACCACCATTGTGATGCAACTGTGAATCCTTTATTGTCTTTATTTTTTTTCCCCACAGAAATCAGGACAGCTAAACTTTCCACTTGTTTTTTTTTTTTTTTTTTAACCACAATCAGTTGAAAAAAAACACAAAGTCATCGGTTGTTTTTTTCCTCTCTATTACCTCCTCCAAGGAAACGAGGGTTTGAATTCTTTAATAAAAAGGCTTTTAAGTGTTGGATAAAAACTGTGTTTTTGGAGTCATTTATTTACATGGTGATATACATTAATTTAACTAATATGTAAGGCAGATTTAAAGGGCAACTCAGTTAGTTTTTTTAATCGTGCATGATCAAAATTGTTAAACCACAGCAAACATGCTTTAATTTTTAAAAATTGAAGTATTTTGTTGATATACTACAAACAATATTGAAGCATATGCAGTAAATTTATTTATTTGAATACATTTATAGAAATATTGGCCCATCTTGTGATAGGATTGGTCGTGATGAGAAAATGAAGCTTCATGAAGCATCTGTGTTGTTTTTTTGCTTCTCTAGATGGTGCTTTTGGTTTAAAAATAAAAACAAGTGGAAAGGATATGTATGAAATTCCCCTGCTTCTTTGAAGCAAGAGCGCCATCTAGAGGAGGCAAAAAATATCAAGTGCTTCATGAAGCGCCGTTTGTCAATCACAACGGATTGCTTGTTTTTAAACTCTGATTGGTCTCAAAAATAGTGTTTGTGTATAGCCTATTCTTAACCTTCTTCTTCTGTGGTATTTTTGAGTAACCGAGGCGAAAATAAACACTAGCGTTGTAACTCAAAAAAAAAAAAGTTGTGTCACCTTGGTCACCAAAATCTTTTGGTGTTCTATTTCAAAATGATAATTTATTCACCTTGTTGCATGAATATGTACAGGATGTTTTGACAAAGGCGCCGTTTACTTCACCACCCATGACGGATCTTTCTGGATGGCGTCGTTCTCCGGGCCCAGGATGGAAACGCCGCACGTCTTCTTCCCCACGCTCAGATACCTGCGGCAAAAACAAGTCAGAATTGCGTAATAGCAAAAATTGTCATAAAAATTACTGCGAGGATCATTTTTTAATGCATGTTTATATTTATTTTTCTTACTAGAAGTTTTACATTTGCATTGTATTGCATGGTGTAATCTACTTAATTTTGGGCACATTTCTACAATATTATAATGCTACAATTACTTGCTTTAAAAAGCAGTATTAAATATTTTGTTGTTTATTTTTGGAAATGTTGAACAATAAGTTTAAGAAAGAAGGAGATGCATCGAGTTCAAACCTCTCAGCCACGTGCAGCAGGTTTTCCCGAGTTACGTCAAAGAGTCGTCGGCGGTGTTGCTGCTTCATTTCGTCGGTGATTCCGCTCAGGAAGACGGACATTCCTGAGTCAAAAACAAAAAAGTATCGTCAGCCTTTGGGTATGCTCCAAAATGGGCAGCGTCGGTTACCTTTGTTGGAGGGCGCCACGGGCGAGTCGACGGCGGAAAAAACCGACAGCTTGGCTTCGTCGATGTCCTGCTGGTTGAACTTGGCCGACTTGGCCCAGTCCACGCCTTTGCTGAAGGCGGCGAGCGTCTGGACCGAGTTGGGATCCCTTTCACCAACCCGATGAAGGAGAATAAGCTTTTGGTGTCCACGTTCCCCCCCCGAAACAAAAACGGCTCTGACGCATCGAACGTTACTAGTATAAAATGGCGGCACGATGGAGTGGAAAGCATTTGGTGAGAGATCGGACCTTCTTCCGAATTGAGCAGAATAAGGCTCCACAGCTGTGTGCAACAGCTTTCTGGCATGCAGTAAATATTTTAATGGAGATCATGCAGTCTTCTGGTAGTTACTAATTAGCATAGTCAGCATTAAAGCTAAAAGAATCGGACAAAGGTTATCGCAGGACTTTATAGTTATACCTGATATATTTGTATAATTTTTGGGCGAATGTTTATAGATGTCTTTTTGATGTCGCTAACATTTCTTTTTGTTTACTATTTTTGTGTTTTTACACTTCATAGCTATTGGTGCTTCAAAAATTAAGTCAAAATAGCAATTTTTTGTTTTCAAAAACGCAACCTTTACTACATTGGTATTTGTTAATGAGCAAACCTTTTGCAGCCAAGTAGCGATTTTACGTATTTATTTTTTAAAATAAACAAACTAAAAAAAAGGGAACAAAAAAGGTCAATCTATGATTTTGGTTGCTGCGGGTATTTTGAGCAAACTAACCTGCGATAAATTAGCGAAAACTGTACTTCAAAATAACGTTTCCAAAACATCATGTTACATTTTAGCAAATTTCATATTTTGTCAAAAATTAACTCTATTGGTCAGTCATCATGACTGGGTGCTAATTTGACAAATTATTGACCATAAACCCTGTCTAAACTGCTGAAAATGGCTTCCTCAGTTCCACGGCGCTAATGCTTGAACAAATTTGCGATTTTTGGGGTCTCCTGAAAAGCGATGAGAACAACCGTGTCTAAACGTATTAAATAAACATCCGGTCACCTGTAAGAGTAAAACGAGAAGAGGCCTCCTCCGCCCATCTTGGCTCCGCCCCCGTAGGCCCCGCCCTTCTCTCGGATCTCCCCGTGGAGAAACTTGGCAGTCATCATCCTTGCCAACACGCACAGACTGGCGAAAGAAAAAGAAGTCGTTTGGAAATGCTTCCCCAGACTCTGTCCGTCATGTCGATTATTTGAAAGAAAACCTGGCAAAGTCCTGGTGGCCGTAAGGGACGGTGCGGATGGACTCGCTGACAAAATTGACAGGGAATGGCAGCTGGAAGAAAGTCTTCATGTGACAAGGTTGGAAATTTGTGTCCTTGAAAAAGGAAGGGAGATTTCATCATAACACAACAATGTATGTAAATAGACTTTGAAAAAAAAAATGTTGAAGCTCCGTTGTTGGATAAAAGGGAACTTGTGAATGTATTCAGGATGCATTCTCAAATTCTGAGCAAAGCTAGATGATTGATTTTGAGGAAAGATGAAAACAAAAACCTACAGCCACAAGTGCCTTGCTGGCTCCGGAGACGTTGAGGACATCTAGCGGCCTCTAAAGGATAAACGTGACATTGCATCAACATTCCGCCTGGCTCTTTCTAAGCACAAAGCGGTTTGTCAGTCTCGCACCTGGACGACGTTTGATCGCACGGCTTTGAAGTTCTTCCTGTTGGTGGCCACGTCCTTGATGAAGCTCTCCACATGGGCCAGCGACTCGGACGCCGCCTGAGGAGTGGCGTTGATGGCACATCTGTAGCAACGATGCAAAGTAAAAATTTTTTTGCCATGCCATGGGTGGCAAATCAGGAACGTGGAGGTGAGAGGAACCTCATGTTGTTGGGGTTGAAGAGGTGCTTCTTGATCCTAGGTAGCATGCGGATAACTGGGGTCAGGTCCGACATCTCAGCTATCCTCTTCATGAACTTCACCTGAGGACGGCAGATTGAGACCGATCGCGGATGAAGGACATTTCTTCAAATGTCTCCAGTTACGCTACCTGGTCCATCCCATCAAAGGTTTCGAGGAGCTCCCCGGCCGGCGTCAGGTGGTGCCCGGCCCGGGTCATGGCGTACACGTGGCCGGAGTAGGAGATCCCATTGGCCAGCTCCTGCGCCGACATCATCACCAGCACTCGCAAACGCTCTTGGTCATCAAAGCGGGGACTGCTGAAGATGTCACCCCACAACCGGAACATTTCAGGGAGGTTCCTCTCCAAGCACGAGGAGGACAGGAGGACGCCCTGAGAGCATTGAGGCCTCCACGTCACGTTTTTGTAGTTATTACGGGTCAGGCGAGTCAAGTCAAGCTGACCTGCTCAAACATGTCCATGTGGGAGCAGTCAGGGATGACTTGGGGGGACACGGACATGCCTCCGGTCCTCAGCTCCATCCGCTGGGCCTGCTGACGGTAGTCCATAGAACCGCAACCCATCCTGAGCACAAAAAAATAAAACAACTACTGTTGAAGAACTAATGAGCACATTTGTGCATGTAAAATTAAATTGCAGATTTTTCCCATGGAAAAAATATTACAAAGGAAAAGGAAAAAGAGAAAAAAGGTAAAATTTTTGGGTTCAGGGGACAAAAAATATTTTGTTTTGCTTTTTTATACATAAAAATACAAACATTTCTATAGCAGAAAACTTTCAAAATATAACTCTTTGGGGGGCGCTTTTTTAATGATTAAGAGGTAAACAAATTTAAGTACGTATTTTTTTGAGGGGGTCTATATTTAAATTATTAGTATTATTTTTTTTAGATCGTTTTCGGGTGAAGTAAACTGACTGGGTGATGACGCTGCAGAAGAGCGGCACATAGAGCTTCAGGTCCTCAGGCAAGGTGTTGAGGCTGCACATGGCCCGGAAGTACACCAAGCCGTTGGTGGGCTGCTCGCACAACTGGAGTGGAACGCCGTCTGAGTATCGGAAAACACCCCGCCCCAAAAAAAACTAGCGTGAAGATTTCGACCAATCAAAATCCAACAGAAAGATAATATCATAAAATACATCAGCAAGTAGGAAGAAAGTGAAGCTGTGCAGTACCTGCTTTGGTCATGTGTACAGGAGTGACAGGTATGGTGGGCGCAATGTCGGACACTTTGAGCGCGGGCAGACAGGACGCGTCCTGCTTTTGACTTTGAGCCTCCAGCAGCTGAAGACCTGAAATAAGAGGACCAGGCGATGGCACATAGCTGGAAAAATACTCAAGTTGGAGCATTAGTAAGTCAAGGTATGCAATGGGCCCCTCGGGAATGCTAATTCTGCGTAAATCTCAGCACCTCTTTCGTAAATGTCCTTCTTGTCGTTATCTGATAGAGCGTCGATCTTCTCTTGTAGTTTGCACTGCTCGGCCGAGGCCTGCTTGTCCAGGTAGGAGGCATCGGGACTCATGGAGAGGGTCAGTTTGTGGGTGTTTTCCTGGTATGTTATGAAAGCATCCAATTTCAAAGCGAGGAAAAAGAATAAATAAATATCAAAAAGCAAGCAAACGTTAATATGATTTCATTTGTGAACCGCGGTGTCCCTCATACCAACCTTAAAGTAGTGTCGGACTTTGTCCTGGAGGAACCGCGGGTTCTCCTGCAGGGCTCGTCTGAACTTGTGGACGCTGTCGTTGATCTGTAGCAGCTCCACCGGGTCGCCATCGTGGTTCCACGAAGACGCGATGTACTACAAAAGCAGGAGCCGGTTCGACAAAAACAAACCTGGCCGGCTCAGAAATCACTCTGCTCACCGAGGCTAAAGAGAGACCAAAGTTGCTGGACTGGTGCTTCATCTGGATCTCCAGCTTGTGCAGGAGGGCCTCGATCCTCTCGTCCTCGAAGCCAGTCCTGAGGAGAGAGGCAAATATGGAAACCAGGACTGGCAATTCAAATTTGCTAGAAAACACTTCTTCACTAGCACCAGCATGAGACTATCACAAAGCCAGCTTTGGTCCAGTGGTTCTCAAATTGGCGTTTAGCTGCTCCCGGGTGTACATGAAGGCACCTAACATGAAACTTCAAATGGGGTTGCTGCAAACCTTATTTAGTGCCTTTCCATGCCGTGACAGGATGTTTCTTTTCAAATTAAGAGCAAATTAATTGGAAATTAATTGGAACCTGATGCAACTTGCTCAATTGTGTTTTAGCACCTCATTTACTAAACATTGTATGCATTTTTTTTTGTTAAGTTGCGCAATGTCATTAGTGATGCAATTTTCCACAAGGATAATCAAAAATACAACAGATGAGGTTACAAATTCTACATTCTGGAGTTGATGAGTAAAATATGCCTACAGATACCATGAGAAACAATAGCACCAAAATTTAACACATCAGACATGGATGGCACAACACTCTTTCAAATATTACAAGCAATTTAAGCCAGCAATTTTCTTCACAACGTAAATTAAAAATAAGTATTTAAACTTGGTTGGCTTCCACTAATTTTGATTGTAAATATATTCTTGAAAATTTCACACATCAAAAGGTTGAATCGCTCATGATAGAAAACAATCCCATTTCGCCTTACTGGATGATGTCGTCGATGGTTTTGTGGATGATGTTCTTGACTTTTTCAGCGTCCTCTTCCGCCATCCCCTGCAGGCCGATGCTGAACGACGCCTCCTTGGTGCTGCCGTCGTACCTGCGCGACGCAAAGCAACATCGCGCTCGATTCCTGATTCAAATGTTCCGTTTCCACCCGCTCGTCTCACCCGACCACCGAGGAGAAGTCCGTTCCAATTTTGGGCTCGATGAGGGCTTTGTAGAACGGGGCGTTGGGGCCGGATGTCATCAGAGAAGAAAGCAGGCTGAGGGTGAAGGCTTCGAAGGTGTCGGTGATGCTGCGGGTGAAAAGGCACGTTTGAGTTTTAGGCTTTGGGAAATCATCTTCACATCCTGAATACACGTTGCACAGGGCAAAGTATGTTTTTTCCAGATTTCGGGTGCCAAATATGTGAACTTAAAAAACAAAGCTGCACGCTAGACAAAATAATCAAATTTGCTTCAATACACAAATTACAAATTAGGGGCTTTGATGATGATGCAAATATTGCAGCCTACAAGAGTGATGTTAAATAACGATATTGATCTGATACTATATTAGCCCAAACATACGTGCTTTTGTTCTTTTTTAGGCAGGAAATATTTTATGATACTAACATGATAACATACTTTAGGCATGTCCTGATACAAGATTAGCCAGAAAAGTGCATCGATGCATATTGGTGTATCTCCAAAATTTTTGATAAAAGCACAAACATACAGCGGTTCTTTAATTTAATTTGTATTTAATTTGATTCAAATGCAGAGCAGTCTCATGTTTGAGGTTGAATTCATGTGCACTTTGGAATAAATTAAGTGATATGTTTTTTTATACTCTTGCTGACTAATGTTCTACGTATAAATCAGGTGTCTGAACTCCAGGGGAGCTTTGGAGTCTATGATATTTCAGACATAATTAATAAATGCCTCTGTCAAAATCATTTTCTTCCCTACTGTCTCAAATTGAAAAGACACGAAGCAGGAGAATCACTGTGATCTTACTCTCCCAGCAGGAAGCTGACACACAGCGTGTTCTGTCGAGCGGCGTCGGGAGCCATGGCGTCTGGACTGCAGGTCACGTGCTCTTCTCTCTGAACGTTCAAATAAACCCGTCAAATCTTGTGACGCGAACGTAGCCTCCGCACGCCGATTTTGAGAGCTCACGGGGCTTGTCCAGATCGGCTGCGATGGGACTTGGGTGTTGGGGTGGATTCGCTCAAATTTGGACAGTGCCTCCTCGTCAATCTGCTTCAGGTGTTGCTCCAGTGGAAGGTCTCCGTATGTGAAGAACCTGACGACAGAGTTGGAGGTTCAGGAGAGAAATAACAGAAGCGGTGATGTGTGTGTTTGTGTGTTACCTGGCATTGCTGGGGTGGTAGTGCGTGGCGTGGAAGTGCTTGAGCTGCTCCCAGGTGAGGTCGGGGATGGCCAGTGGCTCGCCGCCGGACACCACTGAGTACGTGTGGTCAGGATAAAGTTTGTTTTGGAGGTGTTGCGCATACAAGCGCTCATTGTCCGACTGCCAGGAAGCAAACGCCGGCAGTCAATCATCTCAGCCGGTTTCAATTTCAGCTGAACAAACAGGAACGGGACTCACAAAGGCTCCTTTCATCTCGTTGAAGACGACACCTTTGAAGATGAGGGGCGAGCTAGCGTCGCTGGGGTTTTCGTTCTCCAGCCTCCAGCCCTCCTGCCTGGAAAGTTCTCGCTTAGGACAGGGGAAGGAAAACAAAACCAAAAAACACAACCTAAAAGTTTCAAACACTCACCAGAAGTCCTGCTCGCGTAAGCAAGGGAAGAAGACGGCATCCAGGTAGACGGACAGAAGATTTTGGAAGTCTTTTGCATTTTGCGTGGAGAATGGATACATGGTGTAGTCGCTGGCTGTTGGCAAGGGGACACCGCATTTAGTCATTTTAAATGTTGGGTTTATTAACTCATTCACTTCTAGCTTAGTTCAAATGGACTTTTGACATAAATAGTTGTCAGTGGGAGTGAATAACTTGGGAGGGGAAGGGGTCTATTTTTCTACTACATCTATTGTTTTTTTTTTGTTTTTTTTTACTATAAAACCGAAATAAGTAGTTTGTTAAAATGATCTGCAAAGAATTAATTAATTAATTAATCAATTGTCAGTAATGGACTATCAAATTAATTGCCTTTTTTTTGCTACATAATCAAGTACAGTAATTATTTAGACTCAAGAGTCATTGTTTAAAAATTGTCTAAAATCTTCTTGTTCAATTATCTTTTTTGTTCAATTAAAATAAAACATTTGCAATCCTCTGCTTTATTCTTTCAAAACAATAAGCAATAAACAATAAAAATAAACAATAAACAATCAAGCAATAAGTAAGTTGCTTTTGTTATTTTCAATAATATTAATATTTGTTGATATATGTAATATATACGTTAATATTACTTTATTGTTAATTAATTAACTAATATTACTTTATTATTAATAATGCTATTGTTGAAGTGTCATTGAGTTGTTTGACTAAACAAGATCAATAATATCAATAATAGATGAATAATCAGTTCTCAAGGAAAACATGCCTTAGTAATGCACTTTGTTTGATTAATCATTTAAATAATCTGTAGAATAATTGATTCTAAAAATCTTAACTGGTGACAGCCCTAGTTTTAATATATACCTGTGAAGGCGTTCATGAAGGTGGACAACGACCTATTGAGCATTTTGAAGAATGGATCCCTGCACGGGTACTTTTGGGAGCCGCACAGCACCGTGTGTTCCAAGATGTGAGGGACCCCCGTGCTGTCCATGGGGGTGGTCCGGAATTGCACACTAAAAATGCAAAAAAAAAAAAAAATGAGTGGTGCACATATAGTGTGATTTATTTAAATATTTCTGGGCACCTGAATAGATTGTTGGAATCATCCCTGGCAGCGTGAAGGTACTGAGCTCCTGTTTTGTCATGAGTCAGCTTGATGGCAGTGAGGAACAAGTCAGGAACCGCCACAACCTGCAAATATCGCAAGATTTAAAGTTTCAGTACATAAGATATATGTCATGTCTACCAATCAGTTCATCTATTCTTTCTGAGATTATAGTTTACCCAGCCCAACTGAGTGATCGCACCTCTTTAACAGTAAACCCATGGATGCGTTGGCCAGCTGTGTATTGAAGAGCCTTGTCTACTGCTGCTGCTGTGCTCCTCTGTCTCCAAGACAGATGTGGGCCTTTTAAACTAGATTAAGAAGAAAAGTTATGAATTTGAGTATATTCACAAACAGACAGCACACACTGATTCAAGCATGCTCTAAAATATGTGAAACCTGGAAAGAAATAATGAAAACGCACTCTGGTCAAGGAAGGTATAAACTTCAGTTCTCACTTCCACAAATGAGTGATTGGATCAAGTGTCCTTAAAAAAATCAATCAATCTTGTGTTGGCTTTGGGTATAATTAAGTGATAACAGTTTTCCCAGTAAACATATACTGTGCGTCAGTGTTCCTAAAATCCTTAGAGTTGAAGCAAACTTCTCAAAAAGTATTCCAATATATTCTTTACATCCCTAGCAGATTAAACAAACACATTTGATTTATATTGCATTTGTGGATTAAGATAAGTAACTAAATATTGTTTATCTATCTCAGGGGGCGGGCTTTTTTGTTCTTGCTGACTGAAAATGACATCACAGTTGTTCAGAGCTCAGGTAACATCCAATCGTAGCTCAACGTAGAAATATCACATGACCTAAGTCAGAAAAAAGCTGAGCTGTGATTGGCTGTTACCTGAGCCTCGAGTAACGGTGTTGTCGGTTTCTGTTAACACTTCAGCAAGAAGGTTAAAAACAAACTAAAAAAACTAGGATTGTGTTGCTTAGTTCATATTCCATAGATTCAACTGTAATATATACATATTTAAACTCGTGATAGCGCATAGAACACACTGGAAAGAAAAAATGGGTTAACTTCCCCTTTAAATGTTCACTTCAATCGATTTATCATCGCTCTAGTTAAGTCTATTGTTGCATTCACAGACTATCCGAAATCTCACATCCACAGATAACAAATGACTTACCAAACTGTCCTTAACATTAACTTCAATTGTATGTTAACTAGTCATCTATATTTTAAAAACTTGGTCACGGCTTCACTAAGCAAAAACAAATAACAAACTGTTACTGTCACTGTCCATGTGTTATTTTAGCACATTTCATGAGACGATGCTACGTGGGTAGGTAGCCAATGCTTGGCTAACTTACCGGACATGTCGAAGTTTCTCGAGAACCGCCTTCGTCTGGCGAAACATGGCGAGCTAAATTATCTTGTTGCTCATAAGATAGACCGTCCTCCGTGCTGTGCTCCAATGTACACAACTGTTACCCTGGAATTGAATAATAATGTCAGCCAAGTGACATTACAGCATCCCGTGTCCTCTCATGCCGTCCAATTCGCAAACCGAGCGGCCATATTGGGTTGAGGGACAGATGACTGAGCGCAGATCTCACAAAAAGTGTCAACGCAGGTACACAAATGTTCACGCAATGTCGCTTGCATCCAGTACTGATAGAAATCTGCGGCGCCGGTATTTGCCCTTCCGCGAACAACCCAAAAGCATCCCTGCTTGTGATTTGTCAACTTG
Source organism: Hippichthys cyanospilos (assembly GCF_059441005.1). Lineage (NCBI taxonomy): Eukaryota > Metazoa > Chordata > Actinopteri > Syngnathiformes > Syngnathidae > Hippichthys > Hippichthys cyanospilos. Next base: position 4,482,970 of record NC_142380.1, read on the forward strand.
AAAGAAAGGCAACATTTGATTGGCTAACTCTCACTGTACGCCATTTTAACTTGGATAGGTTACATATTACGTTCGCTCGTTCTTTAGGAATATTCATGTAACCCTAGCGTGGAATTAAGAAACTTGAACCAAACTTAAAAATAAATGTTCCTGTCTTTTAAGAGCTGATGCAACAATTTTCTCTAAATGTGTGTGTAATTACAAAGTTTATAACAACGCGTAAATGAACGCCTTTATTCAAACGTAGTTTCATAACTTCTCCAGCAGATGTCCCTGTATAACCATTTAATTTTCTCAATGCGTCTTTCGAATCATTTCTCTAGCGCCATTATATTCTCACATGCGTCTTATGTACGTAGTAAATGCTAAATAATTAAAATTAAACAGACTTATCTATATTTCACGACTCTAAAATATACTACATTATATTACTTTCTGGAATCTATACAACTCGAAATTATGCTATGAGATGATGAAACAGAATTACTCTACAGTATTGCATTTTATTATACGCGGTATATGCGGGTAAATGTAACTACTGAATGAGTCTACATGGAGAGCTTTTACTCATTGGGCTTGATCAGTACAGTGAACACCCACACAAAAACAATTGGTCATGTACAGTATTGTAATCAACCTTTGAGGAGGCCACAGAATGCCCCCCCCAGTGGCACACATGTATACTGTAGTTATGAATCATTTAGCAGCAAGCTAATTGCCAACCTGCTCTCCTCGGAGATGATATTAGAGCCCAACATGCTTTGACTGCACACTCACTCCAAGCCAGAAGCTCCACTCTCTCACTCGCTGTCTTTGGATATCTTCCTTGTGTTCTCGCTGACAGCGAGTGGGAGTTTTTTTTTTTTCTCCTTTTCCCTGGCGGCGTGAATAGGAAGTTGGAGACATTGCCTCTTTGCTGCCTCCAGTCTGTTGGGTCATTATCTGCCAAAATTCTGCATGGCTCGCTCACATAATAGCTAGTGGAATTCGGGCTGGAAATGTCCCTCATGTCTTGCTACTCCAAACTGATAGGATCATTATAGGACACTTCACATGACTTGCAGGTATTTTCAAGTATGTCTAAATGACATTTCTTTCAAATGAGACAAACTGTATTATTCCTTTTCTCAAAAGGAGGTCTTAATAATACACCTGGGGCCTGTGTTTGCTAGAATGGCCCAATGATCATGAATGACAAGCTTATTATCGCAAATTTCTTGAAATGGTGGTGTGAAATTGCTTTGTTTTAAGCGTGGATTTGTCTTGTGAGGTGAGTGTGCGCTCATCCCGCCCCATGCACCGCTGAGCCAATTATTGGCTTGGCTTTGATTTGAATAACAATTTGGCTGTACTGTGCATTATGTCTTGTTTCTACCAGCGGAATGCTAATATTTGCTAACACAGGAGCTTTCCTTATCGTTCAGGTTTGACACGATAGCGCTTGGTACGGCCTAAATACTGTAATTTACAGAATTGTGACATCGCATTCGGACAAATTTTAGAATTTTAGAGTATTTTGAATAAAGCCACAGATTCAGGTCGTCTAGCATATTGTGATCCAAACATTGAAAAGCCAATTTCCCCCGTATAATTCATGTCATTTGGTGTCATGTACTGTATGTAGTAGCCTCTCGGTGTATAGGCCACTTGGTGGGTCAAGCATTGTTGTACTATGAGTGCTATTTCCACCAGATTTTTATAAAGGTCTGCACTGTCCAGATGCTGGCGTTAAGTCATCCATCAGTGTCGGACTGAAAACAAAACCCTCAAAAACCCACATTGTCTTTGCTATATAGTTTTTTTTATCCAAGAGGTGAGTGACAGTTGGCTGGGCGCTGACATCCCCCTCCTCACCGAAAGCACTGAAAGCATATTTCATGCTGAGATATTGTAGATGACTGTCCGCGCTGGTGGAAAAGAGGCTTGGAAATACAATTTCCAGAGACTGGAGGCACTTGAAATGCCAGTTGAACAAAAGATTTTACGGTACAATCAATGAAAGCGCAGAGAGGAATACAAGCAGAGTTAATGAGACGAGACACACGCTGGACAAGACAAGTATATGATTGGCTAGCTAGACATAAGGGGAAAAGGGCATGGCCAATCAAAGGTCACATGGCAGATAACATGAGATGTGCATTATGTCCCTTCAAGTATGTGTATGCACAGGTCACATAGTAGATGACAAGGTGTATGTACAAGTCACTTGATGTGTGTGCTATGCATGCCACATTACATGATTTATGGACGGGTCAGATGATATGCGCGTGTTATATGCACATACCGCATGGGGTATGTACTGTACATCACAAGGTGTATACAAGTCACATTCTATATGCACATCATATGGTGTAAATATGGTGCATGGTCTGTGCATGTCCAATGGCTATTAGCATGTCACATGGTCCATACACATCATGCGGTGTATGCACTTTTCATGCGGAGTATATACAATAAGTGTGTATATACAATAAAGTGTGTACAGGTCTCATGGTGTATACTGTATGTACATATTACATAGTATGTGCGCATGACACATGGTTTATGCACATCATATGGTGTACAGATGTCACATTTAGTATGCACTCATAAGTCACGTCACCTAGGTCACAGGGTGTATACGTCTGACATGGTATATGGACAAAGCGCACATTGTATACACATCACACAAAATGCACAACATGTTATTTGCATGCCACGTGATATGTGCAGGTTTCACGGTGCATACATACACATAACATAGTATAATTTATGCACATGAAAAGTGGTGAACGCAATGTATAGTATGCACGTGTAACGTGGTATATACACTCACAACACACACAGGATGTATATATGACTGTAGTATGCACATGTCACATAGGGGATCCACATCACAGGGTGTATGGTCCTCTCACTGTTTAGCGTACCCCATTAGAGCTTCATAGTGGCATATTGCTGTAAACAGTAATGATGATAATAATAATGATGATGATAAATGTGGAGTTGCTGTTTGGCTATATTTCACCCTAAAATGTGTTATTGGGAGTCTAATTAATACTTTTATGATATTAAGTATTCATTTGCTTGGAGGCATGAAGTCCCAGCAGGCTCTTAGGTTGGCTATTAGTACAGCCATTAGCAATCTTCTTTTTGCTGGATTCTTTTCCTTAGTGCACATGTTGTATGGAAATTTGGGCCGGCGGCATCCCATCTGCCTCCGACCCTCCCTCTCTTCTGACCGCCCTCACCCGCGGGGCCAATTAGGGCGTAGGAGCTAAATGAAGCGTGGTGGCAAAGTGTGTTTACTTTGAAACCTGGCTGTTAATTTGGAGAGCTGGCTCCTATCAGAGAGCGTCTGGATTTGGAACGGGGAGGACTTTCATGTCGATCCTGCAGGTTTTGTTGTTTTTAGCTGAATGACGAATTCAATCGTGTACACACGTGAACTACATGTACGTGTAGTACACATGTACGTGTACTACATGTAGTGCGCTGCTTCTTAAATGTCATTACAAAAATGCAAATGCCAAATCTTTAACTCTGCATTGTCTTGACTTTGGACCTTTTTTGCAAGAATATATATGACTAATTTAAAAGCTAACATTGTAACTAATTAACTCACTCACCGAATAAATACCTACCAAGCTGACTAACTCCTTGGACAGCCTTAAGCAACTCACTTACTAATTAACTAAATGACTAACTCATTGACTACTTAACTGATTGAATAACCAATTACTAAATTAAAGTCACCAATCAACAGACTCACTGATTGAATAATCACTTCAGACGAACTAACTAACTAACTAAACCGATTCACTGAAAAACAAACTTTTTATGTATGTTAACAGGCTCAATAACTCACTGACTAATGAATAAAATGACTGAGTAACAAACTAGTCAAATGACGAAAACGGATTACTGAACAATTTGACTGAGCAACTAACTAACTAACTAACTAACTAAACCGATTAACTGAAAAACAAACTTTTTATGTATGTTAACAGGCTCAATAACTCACTGACTAATGAATAAAATGACCGAGTAACAAACTAGTCAAATGACGAAAACGGATTACTGAACAATTTGACTGAGCAACTAACTAACTAACTAACTAACTAACTAACTAACTAACTAACTAACTAACTAAGTGTGCAACTATCAACTGTAACTTACTGCATAATAAGTCACCAATCAACTCACTCATTCACTCACTAACTAAATAAATGAATGGGTGAATGAATGAATGACTTACTGGCTACCCAATTATGAGACAGAATATTCTGACTGTCTAACCAACCGACTACTTCCCTGATTTGTGGTTGGTGAAGTTCCTAAAAAAGCATCAACGAAAAACCATACTCCGATGACTAGGCCTGGGACCAACTTCAATGCAAATAGAGCCTCATGCCCATATATGGACAAGCTTCTTACAAAAGAAGTGTGGCCAGAGGAAGAGAAGCTGGTGCTGAATGCTGAGCGGCCGAAGCCGCCGCGACGCCTTCGCACCTGCTTCGTCCCGCCTGTAACCTTGTTGCATATTTCATGCGGCCCACATGTTTCTGTGTCCACTTTCACGAAGCCCAATAGAAGACGGGGGTTGTAATTCTGCCACCTTCTTTTATTTATTTTATTGTTTTGCATCAACACGCTGCACGACCATGTCAATTAAGGATGCGCAGCTCATCACGGCAGCAAAACGCTTCTGCAAGTCTCTCCTTCAATTATCCACAGAGGTTTTAATAGACGCCAATATTATTGTATGCTTTGATAATGATGATGAGGAGGAGGATGAGGAAGGAGGGGGAAGATACCTCCTCACCCAAAAAGCTGCATTTGTCATGAGCATACGGCAGTAAAAACCACAATGGTTGGCACTCATGTTCATCCGCTATGACTACCATGTCATATAAATAAATATATTGATTTACTAACTTAAGCTTGTTTGCAATAAATAACATGACTACCTTAAATGTAATTACAAAGAAATGACTGAATAATTGATGAACTAGTTGACCAAATGATGACTACCAACAAACTAAACCGCTTGCCTAAGTAACTAGATAAAAATGGAATAGCTAACACACTGGTTGAGCAACTAACTGGCTAACTCGTTTGTTCGCTTGTTGACGACCATCCTCGCTCACTCACGAACTAGCTAGCTCACTCGCTAACTAATTTGAGAACTGATGAAAACCCAATGACGACAAATTGACAACATACAGCTGAATTTCTAACTAACTGACAAAACTCATTAATAGTTTGACAAGCTAGCAAACATTTTGGTCGGCGTACAATTATTTTTGTTATCATTTTATTGTTCTGTCAGCAGTACCAAGGTGAGCGTCGGCTAACAAGTTTACATGAAAGACACATGGAGGGTAAAGGAGATGGAGGACTCATGTCATGTCTTCGATTGAATTGATATTGAGGGCGTCTGTCGAGAAAGAAGGCAGCGCTCACAAACACTGCCTAATAGTGCGCAATGGTGCGTGTGCCTGCTCATACATGATTCATGGCCGCGCTTCAGTCAACAGGTTACACATTCATATGTATATATACAGTACGGTGTGTATATTTATAGGTGTCACATTGAATCAAGTGAAGGTGGCAGTAAATAAGCACACCTTGGCCTCATTACCGCAACCAAGGACAAAGCACAGGCAACAACATTTGAAAATACACAGCTAACTAGCTAGCTTACTAACACGCTCACTGTGTTAGTTTCCAGGGGTGAAACGAGTCCTTGAGTAATTCGAGTAAGTCGGTTCAAAAGAGGACAAACCTCGCACCCCCGACGACATCATTAACAAGTCATGACGCAGCTAGCTAGCTAGTTAGCTAACACCCTGGTTGAGTTAGCGTCTGGGAGTGAAACGGGTCCTTGAGGAATTTGAGTATTTATTGCTATTTATATTGCTATTTATTTACTTATTTGCCCGATTATGGATTGTAGTCTGCTCGGAGAAGTGAACAGAATGAGAATTTTAATCTTTGGTATGATAATACTAAACATATGGCAAAACTCTTCAATCGTGAACACAGTTCCAACTGATCAATTTGGACAAACCAGGCTTACTCAAATGTGCTGTTTTACCGTAGTTTTGATGAAACTTTGTTTCATAAACCAAATGGGGAGATGGTCTAAAATCTCCCAAAGGTTTCTAGACGTTAAAACAGTCAGCTTCTACATACAGTATAAATTTAATAATAAAAATAATAATAAAAAATAACTACCCTAAAAAATGGAAATTCCTTCATCTATCTATCTATCTATCTATCTATCTATCTATCTATCTATCTATCTATATGGACACACACATATATTATTGTTGTCCGTCGTCCTCTTTGGCGCGCAGTCGGCTACTCTGGGAAATTAAGCATGTCAGCTGAGCGGTAACGCCATGTAATGTGGAGCACGCATAATTAACCCGCAACATTTTTAGGAGACCCCACTGAACCGTGTGTGTGCACTGTGAATGCGGCGTCCACTCAGAATTTTCCATTTTTCCCCCTTTTGGACCACATGAGGCAGGCAGAATATTAGGAACAAGGGCCAGAGTGACACGCTTAGTACAGCAGTTGTGTATTTTGTCTACAAATAATTTGAAAATTAAATAATTTTCCATGTACGATTGAAGTCTTTAAAAGCACATTTTGCCACTTGCTGTCGATGGAAAATGACATAATCACCTGTTTCCAGGATTTGGTCCCTGATTGGTCCTTACCCGACCCTTGAGCATGTGATGTCATTTTTAATAGACAGCAAGTGGACAAATGGGTTTTAAAAGTTATCTACAAAACTATTGATTTTTTTTGTTGTTGCTGCAATTGCTAAATAAATGTAGTATCCCTTTAAGAAAAATCTTATATTGACTGAAGTTGATGCGCCGTGATGCAGTTGGTGCAAAGTTTTCATTCACACCTTTTTCTCACATGTCGCCATGGAAACAGGCTGGCACCCCCTCACACACACACACACACCTGCATGTGTATGTCTATAATGTGTGTGCATAACTAAGCATATACACACCATGTTTTGTATTCATATTCACTGTGTGCATGTGTGTTCAACAATGAGTTCATGTGTGTATTTTTTTGCGTGTTCATCACATGATGTGTGTGTGTGTGTGTGTGTGTGTGTGTGTGTGTCTGTGTGTGCGTGCAAATAGCTCCTGGCGTATTTGTATTTATCTGACTGTCTGCACTTGTTTGTACATGTGTGTGTGCTCATCTCATGTGACTGAACTGTGTGTGTGTGTGTGTGTGTGCGCGCGCCTTTTTGAAGGCGACACATGCCAAGAATGGAAACAAGTACATTGATGACTTTCTGATGGAACAAATGAACAAAGATCCATTTGATGCACTTCTGTAGACACGCGCACACACACACACCCACGCACACACTATCTCAGCCAGCAGATGCAGATGACTCCTGTGTGACATTTCAGTGCTTAAAAAAAGAGATTTTATTTGACCAGTAAAACCAGCACAAACACACACACACACGCGGTTATGCACACACACACTCAATTAACCCCAGTCAAGTGCTGCCTCAGGGGAATGCAAGAAAAACAACAAAGAGCTAATGTTGACCGGAGGCGTGTTTGTGGAAGATTTCTACATACATGCATGCTTCATCTTTCAGCTTTTTTTTTTTCTATTAATACTGCCTCCCACGGGCTCACATACACACACGCGCATTGTCAAGTCAAACAATACGCATAATGATTCAGATTTAGAAAAATAATTGGAATGATGTAAAAAAGAAATAATCTGTTCCAGGTTCAAACTGTGGCCAACATAAAGTCTCTGTACAAGGCAGAGATGTTTTGGATTTTTTGGAGTAGAGCTACGAACTTTATTTATTTATTTATTTATTTTCGGGGGCGGGGATGAAAACCACACAAATAATAACACAAGTAATAGTGTCATTAAAGTCACTTACAGAAGAGGTTTCAACATTTATGTTGTGATGATTATGTTCCTATTAATTTGCTCTTAATTCGAAAAGAAAACTGTAGCTCCTGGCATTAAAAACATTAATTAGATTTGCTGATACTTGTAGTGATTCCTGCAGTGATTCCTGTTAGATTCGTTATCAAACAAACTACAAAGTGAATTGTTCTCTGTTAGCATTATGCTAAACAGACTTATGTAGTATTTTGACGCCAGTCATTTATGATAAATGACACCACGCGCAGTAATCATAAAAAAACTCAATTTTTGAAATTCTAACTAACAATGAATGACTAATGGAATAGGAACAAGTGAATTACGTCTGACATATTGACACTGGATACACAAATTGATTATCGAATGATTGTTCCTGAGTGTGAGTTCTGCACAGTAGTAGAGGAGAAAACTCATCGATCCTATAACACAAACCCACACATGCTTGTATGTGAAAGTGTGCTTCTTCATGTTTGATTCCTGCTTTGCAAAGCGCCAACAAAGACTAAAAAAAAATAAAAGCAGGCTTTTTCAAAAGACCCAAGGACGTTAAGACCACACTTTGTCTCAATTCAGATGTGTACTGGATTTGAATACACAAACTACACACACAAACTATAACAGAAATATTCATAGACGCTCTCATACTAATATTCATATCTTGCATAAGGGGCATTGATCGTGAGGAAAAAAGAGCAGACTGAAGACTTGAAGATTTTTACTAAAGTTGAGTGTGAAGTAGTCAGCCCATTTTTGAGGGCGCTGAAGCACTGGTAAAGAGAATCCAAGCACCCCAAAAATCTTACTGTTCTCAACAGCCCCCAACTAATTGTTCAAGTAATAACTTACTAAAAAGGAATTCAGTGAAGATGTGATTCTAGACAAATAAACCGGGCTTTTATTGTCCAGTTTAGTTCAAGCGTAGTTGCAATGACTCGAGTAGCACGACGTACATGGACTACTTTTCCACATCAAATATATATCGAATGTTTCTATCTACTGCCGATAGTCTTTGCTCTTTTTTAAATCATCATCAACTTCTTGCTATCGTCGTCTTCTATCTTCATTCCAGCGCATCTTCAGATCTTCTTGCCCGCCCGTGCGCCACCGCGCCAAATATGGACACAAAATCACACGGGCTTTCTTTTTGTCTGTCAACCTTCCCATTCTACTCACACACACACACATACACACATAATTGTATATGCATGTGCGCCTGAATTAGCCACTGGCAACTTTCATCTTAATAAGTGGATTGTTTGTGCACCCATAAGCCAAATGTTGCTGTGTTGCTCATTATTATTAAGAGGATGGGGGGAGTCCCCTGAGGGTACAAATGCACACACACACACACACGCACACACACACGATGGTGTCCACCCTGATAACATCTGTCAAGGTTGCAGAGTTCATGCCAGAAGTAATGCAAATAGTCATTGAGAGTCATTTCATTTGGTACACCAGTTCAATGTGTTCTATGACCAAAAAGGTCAAATTCAAACTCTTGGAATGATAAATAATAAGTAATAGCGGTAATAATAATAATAATAATGTTAAAACAAACATGATGGACTCTAAAAACAGTGCTGTTAAAAATAACTGAATAAAGGGCAATCCGACCCAACTTTTGTTGTTTTACAAACATAGGTCATTTTACAAATTAATCTAAACAATATTTATTGTATTTTGTATAAAACAGCTCAGAAATTTGCAAAAAAATTAACTCAAATTTTGGGTCAGTGCTTTTTCGACCAATGATTGGGTTATTTTTGACAAAATTATTTGAGTGAATAAATGTCTAAAAAAATAAAATGTCATGTCAAATATTGTTTGTTTGTCATAATTCCAGAATGCTTGTCTACTTTTTCAAACTGTATTGTCCTTGACACTCTTTCTTTTTTCGACAAAGAGGTAAAAAAAGGGCACGTTTCCTTTTGGAAAAATATTGGTAAACATACTAGTTTAAGGTCGTTTTCAGTTTTTGAATAAGCTTTGTTGTTTTTTTTTTTTTTTAAATTCTCGTTTAAATTGTTTTATTAGTTATCTATAACGAATTTGTTCCCTTCTACATTATTAGTGATGCAGGTGAAAAATGTGTGAAGTTGTGCTCTGGCTTTGATGGCATGAGGGGGGAGCACTCGCGCGCACTTTCAACGAGCGAGTTATCAGGTCGACATTTATTTGACTTTGGCCTGTCAAACATTGCCGGATGAAAGCCGCCTCACGTATGATTCCCACTTCAGTCGGAATCGCAAATACAAATGCGATGCCACAACATCAGGCTTGGGATTTACAGTCAAGTATTGTGGTTCTTAACTTTTTTTCTATAATGTACAACATGTGATTTTTTTTTTTCCAGGGAAGTACCACATAACTAGCAGTGGGGGGGAAAAAGTCGACCAAGTCAGGTGATACGTTGAATGAGAGGTGGGCAACTCATATATTAGAGCTTTCCGCCCTCGATACACCTGATTCAAATAATCAGCTTTTCAGCGGCCATGATAATGATTCTGATCATGTGACTAAGGTGTGCTCCAGCTCAGAAACATTTTAAAAATGTGGGGTAGGGGCCTTTGAGGAGTGGAATTCCCCACCCATGCCCGAAATTTCTAACACGCTAATGCTAATCGTGATTGCTAGTCGGTTAGCATAAACACATTTTGTTGGTGTCTAAAATATCATATGTATAAAAGACTATAAACAACGTAGTTTTTGATAAAAAAAAAAAAAAAAATACTGTTCCTGGTTGGCATTAAAACGCATTAAATTAGAATTACAGTCACAAGGGGTGCATCTTTGGAAAAAAAAAAGTTGAAAACCGCTGCTCTGGCATATCGAAATCATCAATAACAACATGCCCCCTGCTCACTCCATCAGGCAGACAATGGAAGAGGAAAAAAAATGCCCTTGGAATATTAAAGACAAGGTCGTCAAAATACTTTAATAGAAACTGGCAGGCAGTCAATGTTGGGGCACATTAGAAAAAGGCAAAAACATCCTGTGCAAACTATTTCCTCATGCTTTTTATCATTCTTCCTTTTAAACAAACATTATTCTACACCCACACACACATGCTGGCTTTTTGAAGCAAAGCATCCCAGGAAACATTGGGGGAAGGGGAGAGTGCAGAAGCCCCCCTCAACACACACACACACACACGGCAATGACATCATCACAGATGAGCTCATCGCACCCGTTGCACAAATTCTTGATTATTAATAACAGACTAAATTACATTTGCTTTGTTTCTTCTCCGAGAACAACAAAGTCTGTGTCATCATTACCAGTGATAAATGAAGCCCGCAAACTTTTGTCTTTTTCAAATGTCAACCAAAGGAGCGTAAGAAATGAAAAGTAACAACCGCGTACGTGTCGCGAGAACCCTTCAACAGACTGATTTGATGTTGCTGCGGTTGCCGCATTCGGGATGTCAGCTGTCGGCCTTCAGTTTTGTCTGCTGGACGAGCGCAAATCCAATCGGGGATCAAATCAATGAGCTGTTTGCCCAAGCAAAAGGCCAAGAAAACAACTACTTTCAATCAATAAAAATGTCCACTACGTCATCATAATGAAGTCCCATTGACAAAATATAGACGGATCTCGAAAGCCCTCTTAAAGGTCTGTTTTTTTGTTAAAGGAGACGTGAATAATAATTGATAACTATTAAATCACTAGGTGTTTTTAAGCACAAAAATAGCATCAGCTATTCGGCCACTAGGTGGTGCACCAAGAAATGGGATGGAGCCCTATGTCAAGACAGTCTTTGCATACATGTCAACTTGGATGACTCCCCCAGCCCTAATTCTATTTCATTTGTTTATTATTGTTAGAATTGTTTATTTCTGTTACGTAAGGAACGTTTCATTTGTATATTCTTTGCATTTATTTTTAATCATGCACATTATAGATTAATGTCCTATGTGATGTGTTTTCATACAAGCCCATGCATGACTGTCCACTTTGCGGATTATTTTGAGTGGTTATATGCCATGTATTCCTACTGTGGCAAGTATGAGTAACTGCAAGAGAAAATTATAATATTTTAGAGCAGGTGGTGGGTATTTCTTTCTTGTAACACTGCTTATTTCTATTATGCAAGGAACAATTGCCTATTCACAATGGTAGTAGCTGCCTGACATATTTTACTTGCATGAAAAATAGTGTCAATGATTTTTATTTTATTATGAATCTGTATATTTGTGTTTGGTGAGGTGAGGATTTTTGTTAGCATCTGGTGAGAGCATTGATTGTATTCATCTGCTTAGCATTGTTTTTTGGAAATACATTTTCTTTGAATGCATGGAGTTGACCTTGTCATTTTTCTCTATTTCTATTAGATGTATTTTTTTCTATTGTGCAAGCTTGAAAGTAATCGAGAATAACTCAGCAATCATATTCAAGTGATTGTATGACTTGTGCGGTAACACCGCTGATGGTTGCACGAATTAATATTTTTGACATTATGGATTATTTATAATCACCATCATGTAGAAGTTAATGCTTTAACTTAATTGAGTGCCAATGAGGCACGCTGATGTTTGACACCTTGTTGAACTCCGAAGTGCGCGTGTATTTTTTATTCAGACAACAATATTGTCTTTGCTAAAGCCGAGATTAATTTCACCGACTTGATCATTTTTTGACCCGAGGAGAGCGGTCGCCGTGATGACGCGATGACGATCATCTCAGGAGGGAAAGGTTGCCGACTTGCTTTTACGGCGCGTCCTTTTCCAATAAAGCACTAAAGCAGCGAGCACGTCCCAGACGAGCCCGCCGACCTGCGAGTAAAACGAGTAACGTCCCTCCAAGGCCGAGCCGCCTTCCTAATTAAAGGCATAAATTCTTTCGCCGCCTCCTCCCCTGCAAAGACAACCGCAGGAAGATAAAAAGGAAAAGAAGAAAAGGGGAATAAACGGAAAAACACTGCAAAGTCCTTACAAGAAGACTTTCCCGCAGAGCCTTGTTTTTCCTGTTACGCTTTGATGGAGGAACACGCTTGAATTAAACTATAGTTTGTAAAAGAGAAATGAAACAAAACCACTCAAAATAACACAATAACAAATCGTATCCTGCACAAAAATCTTTCGCACACTCAGCCATGTACTATATTGTCAAAGCTGATATTGCTTGTAACAATAAATAAACCAGCAGTCACAAAATGTAAACATGCCAAATAAATGCAATAATGTGACAACTTGGCAGGTAACCTCCACCTTGCAAAAAAGAAATATATCGAATTGCTACATAGAAGTAGACAACAATGAAGAACAAAGAAAAAGTCACTGTTTCACATGGACTGTGCTATGATTCCTCTTATTTGTTCTGCTATCTTACAAACTCAAAACCGACAAAGTGATGAGAAGTTATTCACAGTCAAATCCAGTCCACCAAACAAAGCGAAACATACCCGTGATGTCATTCAAGCACCTTCAGATGGTTTTGCATAATCAAAAGCTTCCACATATACAAATAATTGGATTGACCATAATTACGACTGGGAGAAAAGAAAACGTCGACCAAGTAGGGTAAATCAACTTTACAATATGTCCACTAAAAATGTGCACCTTGAAACCCCATACCTGCCTCTAGAAACAAACTATCGTGGCTCGGTTTTAGCCGTTGAAATTTAAACCAGTAATCATACATCCACTCATCAAGAAGAAGAAAATGAAGAAGAAAAGGTCTCGATGAGGGCCTTCCAGATCTGTCAAGATTTTCTCCGTGTCACAAGATGATACCGTCACTTAAAAATCACATTTCTTTTCTTTGAAAATGCTCCTTGAGCCTTCAGGTGATGTTGTGTGTAGTGTTTCACTTTTAGCACCTGTGCAGCTTTTTCCTGTCGCTTTGTGTCAAACGCCTCAAAATGTCGCCGCAAAGAACACGTAAACAGAAATGGCTGTCGTAAAATAAATATATAAATAAAAAAAAAAAAAAGAGCGTTGGCTTGCCTTGAGACATTTTTACCTTTTACGCTCCATTTCGCTGACCTTCTGTTTTTGTTGTTGTTGTTTTTAACACCTTAATCTCGAACCCCGGATCACTTTGATGGAAAGTTCCGGAATGGGAAAAAACGAGCACGGGGCGCAGCGGACGAACGGCCGCAACCTTGGCTGGGTGGCGTTTGAGTGCTGCGGATGACTTTATAGCTTATTTCGCCACACTGAAGAAGATCTTGTGCGCCATTTAACACAAAATCAATAGGCTTATCGCTTCAGTCATAAAAGTGGGAATGAGCAGTTTTGACTGCCGAGCGCTGACGACAAAGACCTCAAGCGTTTGAGAGCAAATCTCGTTAAAAATCGACGGGGTTCTTGCTCCGACATGCAAACGAATCCCCAGTTGGATTGGACGTCGTTCAAAAATCGACGGGGTTCTTCCTTTGACGCACAAAACTTGAAGAATCGGACCAACTTTGTTGAAAATCAATAGTCCATTACTGTCGTCCGCATAGCGTTCAAAAGCAACATGATTCTTGCGATCATATGATAAATTATGCTAGCTTTCAAAAATCAGGAAGTTTCAAAATCGTCTCGGATGAATGTCGCTCAAAATGTCAATCATGGCCCTTCATTATGCTTAAAAAAAAATCAGCATCAAACAAAACCTAACTTCCAAGAGTCTAACCTCTGAGGTGAAAATAAGCAGGCACTATTCTTTTATTTGCTACGAAGCTAGCTTTTTATTTACAGAAGTTAACAGTAATGACATATTGGGAGCTGCACACACCTCTCACCCCTCGCACTGTCTCTATCAAAAATCATAAAAAGATGCCACGCAGCCATGGTAGAGTCCAATCGATATCTTTTTTTTTTTTTTTTTCCTAGTCTTACGACAACTCATAAATGGGAATTCGTGAACCTGGAGAAAAATCTTGATGTGCTTGGGAAAAGAAATACATAAATAAAAACAAATGACTGACATTTTGGACTCATGACGATTTTAGTTTACAATATTATCTGTTGTTTTTTTTGGTCATCGTGAGCTGGATGTTATTACAAATGACAAAAAAAAAAAAAGGTTTCATTGACGGACGCTGTCTTGCATCAGAGTTCACTCAAAATCAACAAACGTCTCACACTTTTGAAAAATTGGACATCTTGAGATTTGGAGCAAAAATAGTAGAAATCCAGAGTCTGGATTCCCCCCCGCGTCAGTTAACATTTGCCCCTTTTGCATAGTTGACGTTAACGAGCTTGGGCCGGGCTTCATATCTTCCTTAATTGAGGCAGCCGGCAAAGCTAATTAATTAGCAATTATACGCTAACGGCGTTCATTGACGAGCCCCGCTAGCGCCTGTTAGCACCCAATAAATACTTATTAGCGGGCGCCGATTGCTAAGGAGCTCATCGCTAGCGTGCTTGATGCACTCGTTAAAGACGGCAAGGAGAAAATGAGCATGCTTTCACACACTGACCAGCCATGCAGACAGCTGCATAGCTCTGCTGAAAACCTGCATTCATCTGGATCATTTTTTTAAGATCACATAACTTCAGCAACAGCCTGAATTCCTGTAGAGCCCGCATCACAGTTTGAAGTAATCTGGATGCATTTTGTTGACCGCCTATCTCATCATTGATTTGAAAGATTTTTATTTTTACTGCATAGCTTTCTGATAACTTTGCTAACCACTTAGCTTTTCTCCATATCCCGCATGTATTTATTGTTTGCGATTTGACGTCTCCACAGAAACGTCCACATTTAACTCGGTATTTTTTTTGTTCGTTTTTTCTACGTAAGAAAAGGTAAAAACTTTTCCATTCTCACCAAAGTGACTTCCCCCCCCTCCCCGTCTGACTTTTCTAACCCGTTGGCGCAGGTGTGACGCCGTGACGTCTTTTTGATCCGAATTGTGTGACTTCATGTGAACGCTCATCATCACATAAAGAGAATTATTCATGTTCTGTCACACGTCTCGCATCAACTCCTGTCATCTGTGTGTATTTGGAATTGTCACACGCGCATTGATGTATACATCGCTTATATGTTGGCTTTAGGGTGTTGCCACGGCGACGGCAAGGATGCACTCAGCCTCGCGTTCACGCAGCTGCGACCTGTGCTGTGCGTTGCCTCGGGAGGGATGGGGGGTGTTGCCAAGGGACTTTTGTGTGCAAATCAACGGGGATTAATTGTGTGTTTTTTTTTTCTTGTGTGCGCTTATTGCGCGTGTGTTTGTTTGTGTATTTAAGGAGCATCAGGATGAGATGAGACAGGAGGAGAGGAAAATCTATAAAAAGGAAGAAAGTGAAAGGATGCTAATGGACAAGATGGAGGGAGTAATAGCTGTGTGTGTGTGTGTCTGTGTGTGTGTGTGTGTGTGTGTGTGTGTGTGTGTGTGTGTGTGTGGAGGAGAGAGAGGAGTGATGCTTGAAATTCCAGAAAAGTGCGATAGCGGGCCGATACCTGTCTTGTGACGTTGACAAAATTCTCCTGGGCAGTAGTTGGCGCTGTACTATAGCAGTGTGACACATGGAAGAATTATGATCTGGAAAAAAAAAAAGGAAAGTGTCATTTTTTTGTCGTTGTGTGATACAAAAATTTATAAATCAAAAG
The DNA here is from genome assembly GCF_059441005.1 of Hippichthys cyanospilos. Taxonomy (NCBI): domain Eukaryota; kingdom Metazoa; phylum Chordata; class Actinopteri; order Syngnathiformes; family Syngnathidae; genus Hippichthys; species Hippichthys cyanospilos. The sequence continues at coordinate 4,499,458 of NC_142380.1, forward strand.
TTTTTGAGGTATCGGGACTCTATGGCAAGGAAGGCTGCAGCTATTGAATGTTTTGGTATTCGGATCTCCTAGTGAAAATTCTATTGATTAATCGAGTCGTTAAATAAAATCAAAAGTAAATTTTTGCTTGGTTATATGGGGCAGATGAGTTTTGCTAGCCATTAATGCTGCTAGCATCTGGTGCTGCTAGATGCTAACGATAGAGCCACCGCTAATCACTGGCAAGAGGTGCTGTATAATACAGTGCTGACGTAATAAATTCTTTTTTAAGACTTTTTAATTATCGTTAGCAATTAAACTTAATTTCAGGACAACATAATGTTGTTGACGTCATTGATGAGTCAAGTAGGCCATTGTATTTCAAAATAAAAGTGTACTCAGACATTGATATGTTATTTGGGAAGGTAAGGCTTATTTTGAAGTTACTGTCATGCAAAGCATGAACACTTTTTTGTGGTTAGCTTGATTTCTTTCAGTGAAAAACTAAATAAACAAGGCAGAAAAAAAGCTTAGTAGTAAAAGTATTTTTTTTCCTCAACTACTCAAATTTCACCAAGACTCGTTTTAGAAAGAATAAAAAAAAAAAAGAGTGCTATTGAATGTTCTCAGTTTGCATCACTATGTGCCCTGACACTAACTGGCGACCAGTCTATTGTTTCAGCTATGTGTCTTGACATTGGCTGGCGACAAATCCGGGCTGTCTGCCGGGATGGCAGCCACGCCAACCTAATGAGAGCAAGCGCAACAGACGTGTTGCCTTGGCGTTTGATGGATGTTGTTCATATGACGGCCGTTAAACGTATGGAAAAAGCCAAATGGCAAAATCCATAATGTCATTTTGCAGAATGTCAGCCAGCATCAGGGTATCGATCCGCGCAGGTAACTAAATCCACCTGTCAAGCGCCCGCAGGAGCGTCCGGCGGCCAGATATACGGCTCGCCGTTACCGGGCGGGGGGTTACAAGCCTGCCGTTTGGCCCGCGTGTCACATGAATCAAGCCAATTGTGTGGCGGCGGCGGTGGCGGTCTCGTAAACACAAGGTCGCTCGGCGTGGCCGCCGGATGGAGATATAAAGGCCTCGTATATATTGGAACAAGGCCTCGGGTCAGCGCAAACATCACCTTGAGCCCCCAACCCGACTCGCTCGCTCCAACCCCCCCCAACACCGCCCCCATCCTTCCCTCGGAGGGTTCCTTTATTACTGGTTGCCATGACGATGCAGACAGGACATGGACACTAGAACGTAGAAAAACGGGCCGCTTTACAGGTCAAGATTTTGATTACTGGGATGCTAACAGCCATGCTATCAAAATCGCTAAAAATCTTACTAGAACTTATCCCAAGCTAACAAGTGGTGCTAATTTCACTAGAAATGATGGCAACAAAATCACTAGCTGGCCTAAAAGTTGCAGCAGGTGGCGCAACGGAATATTGGTGGAGTATGTGTGATGGTTGTCATATATGATGAATAAATATGACTGATTATATTATAGAAATGCATTAATTTAATCCATTATTGTCTTTCCTATAATTTTAAAGTTCTTTTTTTTTTTTTTTACAAAAAATTAAAACAAAAGAAATACATGTCAGAGTAAAATGATTCGTCCATTGCAAGAGCAATTCTGTTACATAAATTAAATATATTCCTTAAACATATGTACACATGCAGACACAACATCCTAAAACACAGGTCAGCATAGCATATAGTGTGACCGGCATGCGCCAGAAGCGTAAAAGACAAATGTGAATTACTCGTGCGACACACAAGACAAGCGAGGAAGATGGGGAAAAAAGGTGTTGGAAAAACAGTTGGCGCTTAAATATAAAACATGTTAATCCTCCTTGTGGAGACGCTTCACTCCCCCCCAAAAAATGGATTACTTTTGCAGGGATTAAAATGGAAGAAGGAAAACAAAAAACAAACAAAAAAACACATGATTAGAAATGTGCAGGAAAATGTGAGATAAATAATTTTGCGATCTTTTATTGTGAATCAGTGGATTAAATAATATATAATTAATTCTTGACATTGTGCACATCTATCCATCTAACAAGCAAGCTATCTAGCTGTCAATCGAGCTATCTTGCTAGCAATCCATTTAGCTAATGAACCATTTAGCTAACAATTTATCCATCTAGCTAGCAATCAATTTAGCTATATATTTATCTATCCATTTTATGATTGTAATGTGATTTCTTGTTACCTTATTCATTTTTCAAGAATAAAAATATGCCTATCAAATCGCCATGTTTAGATTAGAGGGCCTGCATAAAAAAAAGTTAAGAACATTTTTTGGTTGAAGTTTCCTTGACCTGTACAGTAACTGGATCTTTTATTTTCTCTACACAGTTGTTTGTTTATGCCGGCTCTTGCACTTTTACACCCAATATTGATGATCTCCATATTTAATATTGACATCAAAATGTGTGCGTGTGTGTACTATAAAGTGTATGGCATAGAAAAGAAATGGAGCGGCAAAAAGTCAGCTCGCGACGGTGTCATTATATAATTAGTATGTCAAGCATCGGAGGCCCAAAATAGCGCTACTGGCGGGCCTGGGGGTCTCCGGGGGGGTTGGGGGTCGGTGTCAGAGAATAGATATGAAGTAAATAGGGGGTAAAAGTATCTATGGAAAAATTAATGATACAATTGTGATTTTTTTATATTTCTTTTTGACAATATCAGCATCAAAAAAAAAAATGAAAAAAGTGTTTGGTATTTTTTTTTTAAGATGGTCCTGGTTAGTGAAATTTACTGTTTTTCTTGATAAGTACATGAAACATGCTAAAAAGTAATAATACTGTTTGGAAAACACATAATATATAAAAGGTTTAGCTTTAAACTTAACGTAAAAAATAGCTTTTAAACTAATGCAACATAATACCTAATGAATCTTTTTAAAGAACAATCTAATGGCGATTACATACAAATAATTAAAAACCCATGAAAGAAGTCGAAGCCACTTAACCAGCCAATAAGTTTAAAAATAGTCACAAATATTCATGATAAAATTATATGTAGTTTATTTACAGTATATATTTTAAGTCTTAACCTTATTGTTTATTTTTTTTACATGCGTTAATAATTTTTGCACTTTTTTAAAATTAGATTTGTAATCTGCAGGAGTTTCTGACATGCGTGACGAAAAGTGTTTAAAGCATTAACTTCCTGATAAATGGGAAAAGAAAAGTCTTGAATGTCCTGAAAAGATGACACTTTTGTCCTCAACTGAGGCGTCCCAATACTTCTGTCTCCCTTCTGTTGACTGACAACAATTTCTGTTTATGTCGTAATCACATGCCCACAGTGTAAATAAAAAGCCTCCGGCATTCTTCCCCCCGGGAGACTAAAAGAAGTCCAATCAACCGGAAGCACCGCTGGGTCCTCGCACCCCTCACCCACTCATAACACCCCCTCTCGGAACACCCTCCCCCCTGGCCCTCAGCATTAGGGATGAAGGAGAAGACGTCAGATGTGATCATGGGTCAAGTTATCAAGTGTCACGAGCAGACATTGATATTGATAGAGATGCTTCTTCCACTTCATTTAGCCTACTGACCCACTTGCTACAAACACACTCACACAAATCACACACACACTGAAGATACGCGCACGAAGCAACCAGTGTGCAAAAAAAATGGCTTTGTTTCATTGATTTTGTGTTTTTTTTTTTAAATTATGACAACACAAACACCTCACATCGACTATGATTAGTTAATCTTTAGATAAGCCCTTTTTTACATGTCCTGTAGCGTTCTGTATGTGTCCCAACACTTTTGCGCAACTCCGAATCTATCCTCGAGGCGTCCTAATACATTTGACAAAATTCACTCTTGCGTTTTTCGCTATAGTTTGTGTCAATTCTCAAGAATTCCTAAGAAAAAAACAATACTACAACTAATATTATACTAAGAAGTCAAAATTGAGAAATACAATGCAGTAATAAAATAAGAATGAGGGCTCTCAAATGAACTATTCAAACTGAAGTAAGGTTTTCAAATGATTGTTCGGGTTTTAAACAAGGGGTAAGGTTTCAAACTTTGAGCGGTTTCAAGTTGAAAAGTTGTTGCTTGGCTCAAGCGTTTTTGCCATTTAGTTAATTGCTCTTCAGCAACGGAGAACACACACACACACACACGTGAATATCGGCCATTAGCGTAATGCACGAGCGGCTTTTATTTGAAGCAAAACAGGATGCGGCTGATGGAAGGCCGAGCATCCGGCGGCGGCACGAGTGCAACGCCGAGAAGAGGAAGACGAGAATGAAGATGAAGATGAACGAGGCCGTCCCAGCGCTGGCGGAGACCAACGTGCTCGCCCGCCTCCAATTGTTCATCAAAGTGACCGACTGATAATTACCACATCGTTCATTATTGAGCGCTGACTCGCACACACTCGCGCACACACACAAAACGCAGGATGATGATGATGAAGATGGCAAATGGACATTTTTTACGTATAAATAAATATAGATAGATAGATAGATAGATAGATAGATAGATAGATAGATAGATAGATAGATAGATAGATAGATAGATAGATAGATAGATAGATAGATAGATAGATAGATAGATAGATAGATAGATAGATAGATAGATCACTAAGATGATGATGGGAATGAGAAAGATGAAGAAAATTCTGACGATAAAGTGATGATGATGATGATAATGATGTCGAGGAAAGTGATAATGAGTTGACGAGGAAGATGATGATGATAATGACAAAGAAATTATGAATGAAAGCTTTTCAATGAAGTCAAACGTTTCAGGATCAACTTTTGTGTGTGTGTGTGTGTGTGTCTGTGTGTACTTTGAGCTGAAAGGCGACCTCAAACATCTCGGATGGAAGTGGGCTGAAACGGCGTTCCTCATTTTCTTGCCGTCTTCCCATCGTGTCCCTCAAGTGGAAATGAAATTTCCTTCCTATGAGAAGGCGCCTGGCCGCTTTTTTAAGATAAGCCATTCTGTCCTTTTTTTTTTTTTTTTCCCGGAGAATCCTGGCGAATCAGATGTCTCGTCCAGACGCTTGCTAGGGCTATCTCACGCTTCTCCTTTTCGACGGCAGAGTGAGCGCTCGCACGTGCGGAACAGTAAAGTCCAAACTTGACAGACTATTTCACTTCAAAACAAAATGGTGGAATACCAGTCTGTCAAGGCATGGAAAGACTACTTGAGCTTTTTTGTGCGTTTTTTTTTTTTTTTGCGAATGACAGACAAGCTCACTCTCTGGTTGACTTACAAAAACAAAACAGTATTTGCAAGTTCATTTTTTTGTAATAAATTGACAAATTAATATTAAAATAATATAATTAATATTTGTTTTCAAGCCAGAAAAAAATGTCCAGAATGACCTAAGGATGGCTGACTTTTTTTTTCTACAGATAATTGTGTCCAAATGTCTCTGTCAAAGAGTCATGGAAATGTTTGGCAAATTTTATCTTTTCTTTCTAATGCTGCATTCAATGAAGGTCGGAACTCAGAAATATCCCACTCAAAATGTTCCAGTTCTGACCTCAAAGCGTTCGGTTCGAATGTAAACAACATTGATGATACTTTATTTCATGTTTTGATCCGCAGAACACGTTTTGACCTCGAGCAAACCTTGCTTATTACTATTTTTCTTTATACGAATAACGAGATATCTTACCTTCCAAAACGTTCATAAATTTCTTCGAATAATTTCATGCAGGGAGAGAAAGTAATTCACGCATAAAGTATAATAAAGACACTTGGACTAACTAAACTAATGTTAAATACTGTACAGTTAAATACATCTATGTTGATAATTTTGTCAATTATGTTTTGACATTCTACACGATATGGCTCTCCTCGGGGTTCGCCATTTTCAAGTGACGTCATTTTGAACTCGGACCTCACTGTTGAAGGGAGCGTTCACGTTCACTTATTCTTGTCGTAAAAGTCCAAGTTTAGACCTTACTCGAACCTTGATCTCGATTTTGAGAGTTTTGTGGTTTTCCAGATGATATCCAGTACAGTGCAGTACGTGCCTACCGTTTTTGTTTTGCCGTAAATTGCATATTGACACGTTAACGGACGTTGCCTTAAAAAAGTCGCTATTCGTTTGACTGACGAGTCGTTTCCAGCTAAATGAGTTAGCGTTCTCAAACTAGCGTTGCATTAATATTTTGACTTACCTCAATGTCATTTTGGAACAAGTTGAGATGTCTGCTTTGGGCCGTGTATTTTACCGTCATTTTTTTCCAAGTTTCTCTTCAACTTTATTTCACGTTCGCTCCTGTATCAACAAGCGTTTCGAGTGTACTGTTTTCTGTTTGCAAGACTATATGGTGTTATGTGAGTATTCGAATTGGGCCCTATTGTGTTTACTAGCGCACCTGCATTCTCCAATCCAAATCTGAGCGCGAGTCGGAATGAGGAAGTGACGTATACCTGCCCCAGACTAACAGGATGACAGAGCAAAATAAGAAAACTGCAAAACGAAATGCCATAATGTTACAAAGTTACGTCACGTCTCGTTTTGTTATTTAAAAAAAAAATAAAAATAATAATCTCTCTGTAATTAAATGCGGATACAGTGTTCCCTCGTTTACCGCGGAGTTACGTTCACAGAAATACACAACAGTAACCAAAATCTGTTAAGAAGAGATTTAACTTTTTATTAAAAGTGTGTTTGTTTTGTTTTCATTTTTCTCTGATCCGATTTATGTATATTAAAATAAAAAGAAAAAAGATATGGTCATAAATGAAAATCCATGGAGTACAGAGGGATTTTAAAAAATGATAAACAAAATAAATAAAGTTATTTTTGACTAGTCTGGTTTAAAGGAAGAAAAATAGCAACAACAGAAAAATTGTGACAAAAACTTATAAAAGTTATGGTCATAAATGATTAACTGTTTGGGAGAAGGTACAATAAACAAAGCACAATGCAGCTAAGAAACACTTTGTAGAAACTATGACTTAAAATTCTTTTTTATCTATAAAAAGATCATATATGTCGTAACATTACGTTTTATACAAATATACTGTATTTTAAAGTGGAAAGATGTCATTTAGTTCCTTTCGACAAGTTCACTAGTTACAGTAAATCAATAAAACAAGACAAAAAAAGACACTTTAATCCAATAAAAGACTTTTTAATCCACGTTCCCATAAAAAATACATTCATACACATTTTGCGCATTTTACAAAACAAAGTAAAAATAAAGCGTCACATTTGATCTTCCAAACAAGTCACATGGCAAATAAAAAAATAAAAATAATACTTGTGAGTGTTTGCGAAAAACATTTGAACAATTTCTTTGTTATCATTTTATTTTTAAAACAACCAAACCCCCATATGGTTTTATTGGTCCCTGGCTGAAAAAGGGCCTTCTTGGAAAATGTCCGCAACAAAAAAAAAAAACACATTTGCTTTGTCAACCTCGCCAAGTGGGAAAAAAACAAACAAACAACCAAAACAAAGAACAATGGCCGCCCTCATGTAGTCCAGGATGAGTCGCGCGCTTGTTGTCGCGCCACAAGTCGCGCCTTTGTTAGCCTCTAGCTTAGCTTAATGTTTATCAGTGATATGAGTTAAACGCCTTCCACGAGTTGCACTCAATTCCTTATTCAAGATGTAATTTTTGGTCAGGTTTTTTTTTTTTTTTTTTCTCCAGAAAGAAATGGCAGTATTACAAGATTAAAGTCATATTGTTTGCCATCAGATTTATGTATTTTTATGATAGCAAAAGTTAGAAAAATAAAAGAAAAACATCAGATTTTCTTTGAAGGGGAAATGTTGCAATCTTGATTCATGTCCTTTTTTTCTAGCACAAAATAAAAGAGAAAAATTATTTAAATTGGAATTTCCTTTCCAGAAAAATTCGCAAGTGAGATATTTGATATCTAATGAAAAAGAGGAAAAATTAAGAAATTAAAGTTCATTTTCTTTTCAAGAAGGCATATAACAAATCCAAGTCTTTTTTTTTTCAGTCAATGCTTTGAGATTTAGAACTTTTTTTTAGCAAAACATCGTCAAATTACAAGATAAATGCAGTGTTTCAGGGAAAGAAAAACAGTAAAATATATACAGTTTTTCTAAGAAGAACAAAATTACGAGATCACAAGAAATTTTTTAAATTCATTTGACGCGAGTCATTTTTGTTAGAGAAAATGTTGGTAAAGAACAAGATTCTATTTTTTTTTTCCATTTGAAAAAAGTCAAAGGGATTTAACATTTTTCAAGAGGAAAAAGTTTGAAAATTATAAAATATATTTTTTTAACTATAGAGGAGTCAGACGATAAGTAGATTAAAGTTGGATTTATTTCAGAAAAAAAAAATCATAATATGATGGGACGGAAGTCATAATATTTGGAGAAAACGTCGATTGCATTTAAAAAAGTATAATTTGAAATTAAACTGTAAGCTATTTCTTGAAAAAAAAATGGCAACAAGAAATATTTCCAAATTACAAGATGGTTGACGTAAGCTATACTAGCAAAACGTCAATCATCATCACGACTATGAAAATGTGGTGCCAGTTTTGCTCACAAGTGGGCGTCGCCACGTCGACAGTTTTTTTTATTTTGATGGAAAGGTTTTAAATAAAAAAAACTTTTGGACGAAAGTCAATGAAATTCAAGGATATTTTTCTACAAAATAATAATAATTTAATTATGTTCCACAAAAGTTTTTTTTTCCAGAGGAAAAAAAGTCATCAAATTATGAGTACAATGCAAAAATTACATCAAATTTCCGAGGCAAAAAAAGTCACGTTTGACACGTCGACCTTTGATTACATTTGTAATTTTCCTCTTATTTTGAAAGCTCCCTCGTCTACTTTGAGCAGGTTTACTACATAGTAGCAAAGCCCAGGAGTAAAACCGACCGATACATTCCCATCTGTAGAAATAAAAAAAAAATAAAAAATCCAATATGAAAATGTCTGTCTTGTCTTTCTGACTGTGACGCGTATTATATTGTGGCGAGGGGTGGAGAGGAAATGAGCGTCTGTAAAGCTTTTTCAATAACTGCATTTGTGTGTGTGTGTTGCAGAGGACAAGGCCACTTACGTAAGGCATTAGAAAGGTCAACAGTGCACTTCTTTTCCTCTCTCTTCTGTTTCAACACATACAAGCCAAAAACAAAAAAAAAATGAAGGCTACTCGCCTCAAAAGCGCTATTATTAGTGGTCTTCCCAACAAAAAGTGTTTTTCGAAAATAGCAACATGAAGGTAGCTGCTCTCAAACGACGTCATCCTCCAAGCGCAACAAATATGAATCCCCCCCCCTCCCCCCCATAGCTCATGCAACCCCCCCCCTCACGCAGCATTTACACGACATCCCAATCCAGTGATCACGCTGCAATGTGCATGCCAGAACACTAGTTGGCGATGTGACTTATTTCAGAGGAGCATGGAAAGTCACATATCTTGTGCTCACGTAAACAACGGTAAATGTTTTCGATTAAAAAAGAAAAAAACAACTGCCACCCCTTCTGAAACACTGGAAAGAAAAAAACTATTTAAAACCAAACCCTGTCATATAGTTGAAAAAAATGTCACTTCTTGCAAGGAACCAATTGGGTTTAATTTAAAAAAAACAACAACGCTAATTTGTATTTTACAATATTAAAATTTGTTTTAATTGTATAAAAAAAAGTGTCTGATTATTTAAAAAAAAAAAAGTTCAAGTGGAATTTTCTCCAGTAAAAAGTTTGCAAAATGGCGGGTCAAATCAGATTTTATCGAGCAAAACTTGAATGCTTTAAAGTTTGACTTTTTTTCCGGAAAAAACATATTATCGATAGATTTTCTAGTCATAAAATTTTACTTGTCAAATCCACTTTCTGGGATAGTTAAAAAAAAATCTCTTTACTTTGTTGACCAAAAAAAAACCTATAAAATTACAAAAACTTTTATTTGAACGCAAGTAAATTGCAGAATACCTAATTTATGTCAGAAGTTTATTAATCAAAATTGTAAAAAAAAAAACAACATTTTTTGTTGTAAATTGTATCAGCAATTAAATTAAGCAAAACTTGAATATTGCAAGAAATTATGAAAAGTATCAAATTAATTCATCTCACAATTCTAAACTATGTTTTGTGACAGAAAATGTCATTACGATATTAAAGTCAGATTTTTTTTCCCCAGTAATGACTTTTTCTTTAAAGACCATAGCTGCATTAAAAAAATAAACATAAAAAAAATTGAATCCTACACGAGGGGAAAGGGGGAAAAAAAATTCTAAGAAAAAGGATGGATTTTGTCAGAGTTTGAAAATGACCCGATTAAATTTCGATCAAAGATAATGCATTTCCTTTCCAGCGCATCTGTCCATGACACTCCACTTCCAACTGTTTTTCTTTTTTCCCTCTAGCTTACCAGACAACAAAATGAACTTTCTGCCATGTATGTTTTCAGACAGGCTACGTCATACATTGCACATTTATTAGCTGCACCAAAAAAACAAAACAAACAAAAAAAAAACCTCGCTCCTTGCTCCCGCTTCAACTTTTTTTTTTTTTTTTTTTAATAAAGCAGGGAGCTGTAATTCCACCTCCAGGGCTCCGGAAGGCGCACACGAGCAGAGAAGCGCTCCTCTGCTATCCACTCTTGAGACAAAAAGACGGCATTCGTCCACCATGCACACCGCACTTCAGCAAACCAGCGCAGGCATCCGCAGTCCAAACACTCCATCGACCCACAAAATGTCCCATGATCCTTAGCGGTGGTGTGAAGGGCCGTTAAAAAAAAAAAGAAAAAAGAAAAAAAACGTCCCCACACCATACTCTTTTCTGGAACGCTGCTGCTCCAGCACGGAGAGGCGTCGGAGGCACTGTGTACGGTGCAAAACGGGAGCCTGCGTTTCCTTCCTGCTTTTTCCCCGCCGCCCGGAACGTCGCCCGACGCCACGGTGCCCCGTCGACACGCCGCACCGGCCTCGCTGACGCTACACAGGTCAAGAAACATGTGCCTGATTCGTCCCGCTTGGCCTTCCACGTCGCCTTAAATGTGCCTCTTCATGTGCAGTGCCAGGTGGTCAGAGCGGGAAAAACACCTGAGAAAAGGCGGAGAAAGATTGCGTCACATTCGCTTGCTAACCCACAACCTGCTCGATATTTTGCTTTGTTTGACATGTGACATTAGCATGTAGCATTGGCATGTAGCATTAGCATCTAGCATTAGCATGTAGCAAAGCAAAAGCTGTCATTTATGTCAAGTAAAGAAAAAACTTTGTTGAATGATATTCTGTACAAAGAAAGCATGACAAAAACTAATATCGCCAGATTGAAGTGAGAATTATTTTACATAAATAAAAACTATAGAATAAAATTATGAAGCAATAATGAGTCAAGTCAGATTATAGAGAGAAAAATAAATTGTGGTCTCACAAGATTAAAGGTTAAACTCATTTCCTAAGTAAAAAAAAAAGCCTTTTATTAGCAGAAAAGTCAAGCTATTTTAATAATAACATCTTTTTTCTGAGGAAAAAAAAGTGAGAATTTTTCAACATTAAAGTCCAACTTCTTTTCGGAAAAAAAATACTGGACAAATGTTTTTTTAAGTAGAAAAAGTGACAAAATATTGAGTCCTGATAGTGTTTTGTGATGTGTCAAATTAGCATTAGCATGCTGTGTTTGCAGGAAATATTGCAAGTCTCATTTTTTAATGAAAAAATTAAAATAAAAAATAAATAATGTCAGACATTTTTGGCAAAAAATAAATAAATAAATATATGAAGCAATGATATATTTGTCAAGTAGCCAAGCGATATTTGGTACCTGTCACAGTGACTGCATTTGAATGGCTTGGCTCCAGTGTGCTTCCTGAAGTGGCGCGTTAGCTCGTCGCTGCGCGCAAAACGCCACTCGCAGCCTTCCCACGAGCATCTGTACGGCTTCTCGCCTGTCACACAAACACACAAAAACACACAAGCGCGTAAGCCCCCACACACACACACACAAACACACGTCAGTCCATTTATTCAACTCCAAATCACGTTAAATGCAACGCTGCTGCCTAATATGTCTGCTTATTGCTAAAAGTGCATACGCTATATTAGAGTGTTCATTATATACACCAGGGCTTCTCAAACTTTTTGGACTCAGGGAACCATTTCAAAAAGCAAATTCTCCGAGGCAAACATAAGTGACCTTTTTATTCACCAACAGATTTATTTTGAAAAAAAAAAATGAAAATTGCAAATTGCATGCCTCCTTATAACGGGTTAATTTCCCAGGTTACTGCCAATTATTTAGTCACAAAGAGCATAATAACACAAATATATATTATTTTATTGAAAATTAAAATTATTTCACAGACCCCTGCAGTCAGGCCATGGACCCCCCCCGGGGGTTTGCGGACCCCACTTTGAGAACCACTTGTATATACCATAAATTTAGAACTTTAACCTGCATTTTTTTCTCGTGATTTGAGCCCTGTGGCGCATAGTTCAGGCTCATCTGCATTTTTTTTGTTTTTTTTACTAGCCACCAGGGGGCAATCCACTGGTAAAGCAAACGTATGTCTCTATTCAAGGTGTCATGAAAATTATGTCTAATATAACAATGAATAAATAGAACAATGGCAGTGCTAAAAATTAAGTAAATAAATAATACATGAAATAAAAATAAAATAGATGATAATATGGGTTGAGGTGAAAAACAAGCGAGGTTGCCGTGGTATGCAGCTTATGTAATGTGTGAGTGTGGTGGCATTGATGTCATGGGGGGGGGGGGCTCATATGGTCGGGCAAGCATGCAAGGAATGCAACTTCCTCCGCTAATAGGCGGCACTGCAGCTGTAAACAGCGAGCCGGCGGGTCAAAGTTGACGAGGCTCACATATGAACGCCGGCGAGCTCATGAACAGAAAGGCAAATAGCGCTATTACCAATTTTGTTTTTGTGCCCCGACGGTGTTCTCATGAAGAAATGTGAGCCGTGTTTGCAGGATAAACATCCTCTGTTTGACAACATCAAAGGATATTTCCTTCACTCAAATAGAAAAATTGAAGTGCCACTTCATTGCAAAAAAAAATCTTTTATCTCTTTTAGCATGAGCGCCTTTCTTTCACTCGTTCGTTTCATCAATTCGATGAGGTGATGACACATTTCGCCTGAAAACTGGCCTGTGTGTTTATGCAACCAATTAATTTGTGTCCATCTCTTATCTTTTGCGCTACCTGAGTGTGCTCAGTAGCAAACAATGCTGTCTCATCTGTTTGGGTGGGATGCCATTACATTCGCTGTCTTGCTTGGACAAAATGGACACAACAGAGGACACAAATGAACAGCGTGAGTCTCAGGAAGACATGACGCGTTGTGTGCAGAGGATAAGGAATATACACCTGTGAGTATTTTCTGCATTGCTTCTCGGCCTCTAACCTCAAAATCGACGATGCTATTTGTTAGCTTGTCTATGATATTCCCCATTGTGGGTTAGCATTAAGCTAGCAGAAGAAACCCAAATCCACTGGTACCTCAAGGCCCAAGTGTATTTTGAAAAGTGGGAGGTGCATACCTGTGTGGGTGCGCTGGTGCGCCTTGAGGTGCGAGCTCTTGGTGTACACCTTCCTGCATCCGTTGAAGAGACACCTGTGCACTCGCCTCCTGCCGTCGGGCGACGCCTCCCCGCCAGAGAGCCCCGGCCTCTCCGCCCCGCCGCCCATCCTGCCCTTCCCGGCCGCGTGCGGGCCGGCGCGGGCACCGCCCCACGCCTGCGCGCCCGCAGGGGCCAGTTCGGGAGAGGAGGGCGGCGTCCCGATGAGGACGGCGGCGGCGGCGCTAAGATCCTCTGGGCCGTCGCCCAGAAGGTCGGCCAGCGAGCCGGCCGGGAAATCCAGGACGGGCGACAGTTCCTCGGAGCTGTCCGATGCCTCGCTGCTGGCGTCCGAGTGGAAGCAGCAACCGGGGGCGCCCTGGTTCTCCGCGGGATCCTCGTCCTCCTTGCTTAGCTTGGGATCGGCCGCCTTGTCGCCGCACGCCAGCATCAGTTTGCTCCACAGGTCCTCCTGGTTCTCAAACTTCAGCTCGGAAGCCGACACGTACGGCTCGGCCTGCAGGTAGCGCTCTAGCTCCAAGCATGTCTAGGGGAGACAAAACGACAACATGGTCAGCGATTTGTCATAACTCAACCGCTGGTTATTTTATATGCAATTAACTTGCAATGAATGGCTTATTAGCACGCTTTGATTTGATATGCGTTTGTGAGCGTAAAAACAACTTTTCACTGGAATTGAAATAGTCTGCATTAAAGCACTCCATGATAGATGTCAAATTGCATTCTCGCGCATGTAAATTTGTTGCCATGGTTCAAATTTGGACTTGGGTCTTGTTTAAAATGATCCCATGTGAAACACTGAGAGTCTGCATTAAAGCACTCAAGTAGTACTTCTTGAATTAGAGCCCAAATTACATTCCTGATTATCGAAAGAACTTTTCACTGAAATCATGATGGACAAGTTGCATACAAGAATTTACACATTTCTAGTCTAGTGGGTGAAAGTTAGAACTGGTTCTTGCTCAAAAGGGTCACGAAGACAGTCTGAAACTGAGACAGTCTACATTAAAGCCCTTCATGATGGCATGTGCTTATTTCTTGATTTTGGTTCCAAATTGCAGTCTCAGTCATAAAAACAACATGGATGTTGGTGGTTAAAATGTTCTTGTACAAAATATTCTAAAATATATGTACAATAACATTCAAATGCAGCAACCTCGTTGAAATTCAAACTGTCTGCAGTAAAACTCCTCAAGATTAAACCTTTTTTTTATGTCAAGCTGACTTTCTTAACATAAACATTTGTTTGAAGGGTTGATGAATTTGTAACTGGCTCTTGTTTACATGGTGAGAAAATAAATTGCTGAAATTGAAAGAATCTGCAATAAAGCACTCCATGATTTCAAAATAACACATATTTGATATAGATTTCAAATTGCATTCCTGAACCTAAAACAAAGTGTTTGAGGTTGAATTACTCTTATTAGTTCATTGTTGTGGCAAACTCATTAAAATTTCAAGTCTGCATTAAAACCTTTCATGATTAAACCTGATTTTGTAACATCAAGAATTCCTGAACATAAACATTTGTTTGAGAGGTTGAAATGTGTTCTTTTTTTGTTCAGAACAATGAAAACTTGCTGAAACTGAAAGTGTCTGCAATAAATAAAGCGCTCTATGGTAGCTAAATATAACACCATCTTGGTGTAGATGTTGAATTGCATTCCTGCAACAAGAAACGGGTGTTGAGGGTGGACTTGTTCATTCTTGTTCAAAATGTTCATGCGGCGAATTCATCGATATTGAAACTGTCAGCATTAAAGCTCTTAAACATTTGTTCATGATGTCAAGTTGATTTCCTGAACAAATCATTTGAGAAATTGAGAAATTTGTAACATGTTTTTGCTTACAACTGTGAAAATTTTGAATCAGAAAGAATCTGAAATTAAACACTTATTGATGGCAAAATATGACCTAATGTTGATAGAACGCAATATGTTTGCTTTCCTGATGAGACTATCCAGTTGTAATGTTTTTTTTTAATTCAAATTTCAGCATTTGTTGAAGCTGAAAGTTTTTGCATTTTGGTGCCACAAGATTGTTTCTTTCAAGCGTCAAAACGCCCTGCTGAAAGTAAAAAGATGTGCGCTCAGGGCAGCAGGGAGAGTTAGCAGCCGCTTACCACACGCTGGTGCACTGTGTGTTGTAAAGTTTGTGCCCGAAAAGCACACGCCTGGACTACAGTTAGGAGATCACCGGACATGGGAAATAAACGTATGCAGGCTTTTATTCAACTTGCGAATAAAACCCGAAAAAGTCAGCATTAAAGCGCAGTCTTATATTTCTTCCACACTTGTTGCAAAGCTTCCAGCACTTTGCTTCCAAAGCGTAACGAGCAGGAAAACTTCAGGCGAATTGGACACGGAAGACTCCGAAGGCCCGAACCAGGAAGGAGAATGTCGCCGAACATTCCCAACCGCTGTCTGTGGGCCAAGTGCTTGTAGATCTTTTAGCGCCATCAATTATTCAGCATAATGTGGATTTAATAATGCATTTGGAGGCATGGCTAGAAATAACATCGCGCGCCGGGGACCTGAGAGGAAGATGGGGGGGGGGGGTCATGGAATGGGTGCGTGTGTGCGCTCCATAAAAAGCTCCAGCATGAATACTGCAAGATCCACTTTGGGAATGTAAGCGGGGGCTTTGGAGGCCGCTATTGTGGGTCCGACGTGGGCCAAATTCCGACAGCAGCAAATAACTGCTAGATGACTCATTAAGAGAATCTGCAGCGGCATTCCCAGACAAAACGTGTGGCAGAGAAGAATGTTGGACACAAAGTTTAGAGGCGCATCCCACTCCCAGTTGAAACGTTGCAAAAACCTCGGAATTTGGCTCCCGGCCCGCCTTGGGGGAGGTCGGACAGAAAGCCGAGGATTTTTCCATTTGAATGACAAAGAGGGAATCATCCAAATAGTCGCATGCAAACTTGGAGCGCTCGTGGAACTTGAAAGAGTCTACATCAAAGCGGAGAGCAACGGAATAATTGCTAAGACCGTAAAATTAGACATTCAATGTGTTCCGGATCAAAAATTGTTGTAGTAAAAAAGTTGATTGAGAGTGAAAGAGTTTGAATCAAAGCACATCAAGTCCCTGAATAACAACATTTGTTTTGGTTGGTTGGAATCGTCCATTCTGCAGTCCAACTTTGGAGAACTGATTGGAATGAAAACAGTCTGTATCAAAACACATGACCATCCCACAAAGTTATGTCTTTAAAATGATGTGAAATAAGACCTATTCACTCGCATTTATGCAAACAAAAATACGGTTCAGCACTTGAAATTCAGTTTGTCCCGTTTGAAAACTTTCACGTGTGAACAACTGATAGAACTTGAAAGAGTCTGCAATCAAAGCACTTCAATGTCACGCCTCACGCTTGCATAATTTTGATGCCGAATTGCATTCCTCCAAATCAAAACTAGCAGTCGATAGTTCTCATTCATTCTCGTTCAGAACATCAAGTGAAATCGAAAGAGTCCGTATTAAAGCATTTCATGAAGCCAAACTCAAATCGCAAATTATAGTTAAGGGGTGATTCCTTGAAAAGCGAGGTGATTTTCTTGTTGTTTTTATTTCTAATGCCAAACGGGAAGAGCAAGAAAATCGTCAGCTGGGTAGCTGTCAGCCAGCGCGCGTGCACGAGTGACAGCTCCGCGCACGCGCGCACGAACCGTCGCGCATGCAAAGTTTGCTCAGGCACGCAAAGCGACGCCATCAACAAGTTGCGCTTAAAATAAATCTTGAATTTTTTTCCCTTGCTTTTGTTTTCGTGCGCTTACCTGCTGCCAGTACTCCTCCAGGGACGGTAAGGCGGAAAAGTATCCGGTGTCGTGCACAATCTGGAGCTCCTGGAAGATGCTGCACATGGGGATGACGTCCATCTCAGCCGGCTGCTTGGTGGTCCTTCGAGCGCGCATGTAAGTCACGCCGGTTCCGGAGCGCAGCGCACACTGACTGAAGTCAGCACCCGAGCGTCAGCTCCCTCTAAACTCGTCTCTTCCTCCTCCTTTTCCTCGCTGTTACAACTCCACACCAACATGCACCACGTGATGCCGTGACGTTCCACGACACTCTAACCAATGAGCCGCAAGGCGCGTTCAACCCGCCTACTGCTGTGGTTTGCACCAATAGATACCCGCAATTGGTGCCTCTGCCCTTGTCTGATTGGTTCCGGAGCCCTAAGCGACTCGTAATTTTGATTGGGCCGCTCAGGGGCTATTTTTAGACCACTACTTAAACGAGCTCCAAACCAGGAAGTCAAGCGAGAGAAAAACGCTCGGCGGAGAGCGAGCGGTTCCGGACAGCGAGTGAGTCTCCGGAGAACAGCGGTGCGACTGGCGCTCGTGTCCGGCTGCGGAGAACGAGCAAGCACCGCTGAATCCTGCTACTTAACATTAACACCATCTGCTTTTTCCCCCTAACGTCCATACTGAATTCATGAAACATTATTGTATGCGAATGCAGGGATTCTTACGGGTGGAATATAGAGCCAAAAAAAATGCACCTATTTGAGAAAAATTTGAGAAGCTGTCATTTTATGAAAATTAAATGAAGTATTTAAACATTCGTTGGATCAAAAGATAAAAGTTCATTGCAAAGGGAAAAAAAAAGTCAAAAAACGATATTTTTAGAGAAAAATAAAGTTGTGTGGCGAGGCGAAGAAACCACACGTTGCTGTGCTAGTGGAGATCTTTACTCTTCGCATGCCATCACAAAACTGGTACAACAAAGTCCAAAACAGCAAAGACAAAGCCAACAGGTTCAAAGCATCAAAGGATCATAGAGACATGCCTACTGGGTGAGAGACATGGTCCTAGTGTCCGCCACAGTTGTGCTTTTAAACGGATGGTCCACCTATTCAATCATTTCAGCAGTAGGAAGTTTATCGTTTTGTTTCGATTATGAAATTATTTCGCATCAAATTAATGACTTTAAAACACATTTTTTCCACTTGCTGTCAACTGAAAATGTTGACGCTCAAGGCTCGCGTATCAACCAATCATGGCTCACTGTTTTGTCATGTGACTTTCACAAATCCTATATAAGAGCGCTAGCTCTTGAATAGATTTATTTATGAACAAACAACAAAAGTATTTAGGCTTAAAAGAGTCGAATGAGTAGAAAAAGAATTTTAATTTTCGAAACATTAGACTAAAAATGTTTTTAATGTAAAAAGATGATCTTGAAACATTTTTCTTCATAAATCAACTTGTTTTCATCAAAAATAAGACTTTTTGTTCAGGTTGAAAAAATGCATTATTCTTTATTTTCTTTTCAGTGCGGCCTCTTCCTGCTCAATAAAAAAAGTGCTTGGAAAACGTGAAAATGTGAAAAAAAAGTGAAAATGGAATTGGAATAAGAAGGTCCAGGGGGCGCTATAACATATAACCGTGAGCCCATTTGAGTGAATGTGAGGCTTGAAAAACGGAATTTCCTGGGAAAAGGCAGAACAACAAAAATGGAGCTGGGTCTTCTAGTTTCCCGATGACTTTCCCAATAAAAGATTCCAGAAAAGATCAGGCCTCCCTCCCAATGAAATGCCCCCCCCTCTTACCGCAGCAGACTTCATGAATATTAATCAGATGTTTCATCGTTCCTTACGTTGGCGATTTATGTTCTTGATTTGCGTCTCATTAGGACGTCAACGTCAAAGGTGCATTTGATAAAATGTCACATCGTATTTACGGGCCCACACTTCACTACCCCACCCCTCATTTAATACCGGAGACAACGTCATTGAGAACCAGGGAACCTGCTTGAAACCAAACCAGCAAACAGCCCAAACCAGGGGTGTCAAACTCATTTTTATCACGGGCCACATAGTGGTTGTTTTTGTCCGATAAATTTAAATTTTAACTCATTCAATGCCAATGACTTAATTTCACGTTTTTTGTACTTATGTATTGATTTAACACTTAAGTATCTTGGATTTAATGTCCGGACTCTTAACGTGAAAATACGTCCCTGGCATTGAATGAGTTACTGTAAGTATGATCGTCACAAATTCAGAGGCCAGTAATAGGGGAAAAGGGGGCAAAACAGGTGGTTATTCATTAAAAATGTTTAAAAGTTGATGACAGCTCGCAAATTTGGCATTTTTGCCAGAAACGTGAATGTAATTAGAATTTCACACCCCCCCCACCACCAAATTAAAGGAACAGCGACTTCATGTCTAGTGGCGACGCACAAGGGACAAGTGTTTCTCTGGCGACCATGTTAGCGCCGGGTGGCTAACGCTCACACACATACACACTCGTGATTTGTTGCCACACTTTGGAGCGATGATGATGCAGACATACATTTGATGATAAAAGTAATAAAACGCGCCACTTTTCCACCGTAAACTTTACGACACTTTATTGTCTCCAAGTAATTAAAAGAGCATTAAGTTTAATGTGCGGCACATTTACACACAAACACCCGCGCAGCAAAAAAAAAAAAAAAAGCTCATAAAACATGTTTACGTTTATGTATAAGTACTGGTGAAAAAAAAAACATATTTTACTAGTAAAAATAGTGAAAAAAAATGTTCTTTTACTTCCAAGCTTTACAAACGTGCTTTATTTTGAATCTGAAAAACGTTTATCAATCAATTAGCATTAGCATTAGCATTAGCAAACGTTTCTCAATCAAATATATCAAGTGCTAACATATATATATATATATATATATATATATATATATATATATACATATATATATGAGCATATGATCTCAGCCAAGGCTTCATTATCATAACATCGTCCCCTGTGACGAGTCAACAAAAGTCTTGTGATTTTCGCTTTTCGGTTAATCTGTTTTGAATTTCTGCAGAGGAAGTCTGCGGATTGATACGCTTGGCAGTGGAACGGTCAAGGTAACAGGCGGGCCGCTGTTTGTGCATCATGGGATGAAGATGACTCATCAGTGCACGCGCACACGCGCGGAGGAATAAAGTGATTCCAGACGACATGAAATAAGTGGCGTCCATGTTCAAAGTGAATGTCTTTGACATTCATTCAATTGTAGCAGTCTGTGGTTGCCATGGAAACCGTCACATATTTCACGTCCGATGTTTGGTCGGCAGTCGGAGCGACAACAGCTTGTTAGCTGTTTTGTTTTTTTTCGTCATTAAATCATTTTTAGTCAGCTGGTTGGTCAGCAGGGTGATGCATAAAGTACAGAAATGATTTCCACGAGACTGAGATTGTACCAAATTGAAAGCTTGAAGAGAAAAACAGTTGTTAAAGACGGAATGTCTTGTACTTGAAAGTTAACCCTTTCACTGGCAGCTGCTTTGAAAGCTTCAAACATTTCCCAATACTGTCAAGAATCTCAGTTATGACTTCAATTGTTGACAATTTTTTTGTTTATGCCATATCATACATACTGTATTTTCTGTTTTTGTGCGGGGTGCCTTAATTTGTCCATTATTCCTTAAGACAGATGCAGGACATGTAACATCATCTGGTTTATTTTTATTTACGTATCATGCAAAGGAGTCGCTATAACATAATTTAGCAATTCATTTCAAGTTCCAATTCATTTGCTCTTAATTTGAAAAGAAAGCCCATACTCTTCCTGTCATTGCATTAACCCATTTGCAGTATTTTGTCCAATCTTTTGATATTTACATCAGAGGCATTTCACATCAAAGGGAAAGCATTGAAAGTAGACACTAGGGAGCTGAAATTTCACCCAAATGGTAATATGTCAAAAATCAACACGGCGTGACCACTTATTATCAAACTAGCCAAGGATTTGGAGGAAAATGTCCCAAAAATGGTCAAAATACCGCACGAGAGTTAACTATCTAAACCAGCTAACACGCTAGCTAACCAACTAACCATCCAACCAAACGGCTAAGTAAAAACTTGCCTCGAGATACCATTGCAAATGTAGTTCCACAAGTTTCACATGGCTATCCTTGAAGCCTAAAGACATGACATCACTTGTGACATCACGTTACACATGTAATACACAATTTTATCTGCACGTAGGTCAGGCCAATGATCAACGATGTCTCATCGACGTTCAACGGCAGCAATGAAGAACTAATGTAAACGTGTTGAAGACATGACATGGTGCGGGTGGAGCGTGTCCTCCGGATGACCGAGTGGGGGCTCGGCGCATTATTAAATCCAATCAGCTAGTGCAGCGGTTCTCCAAGTGGGGTACGTGACAGCACTTCATGTGACATTTACAAAAGGATTCCTGGTGACAACAAACCTAATTTCATGCTTTTTTTAAATCAATGACTGACAGACCAGTGAATGGTCAATGGTAGTGAATGAGTTTGCAAAATGAAGGCAAACTTTTGCAATGGAGTCTCCATAACACAATCTAGCAATAAGTTGTTTCATGTTCCAGTTAATTTGCCCTTAATTTGAAAAGGAAACCTGTACTGTTACGATAATAACTTTAAAAAGCATTAAGATTTGTTAACATCTGTCGAAAGCTATTTTCTTGAAAGGCTGAACTAAAGTAACCAAGCAATAAGCTAATTAAAAGAAAAAAAACGACCGAGTAAACTAACTAGATTTTTTTTTTGTCCACCCCAGTGCTTATTTAGAAAAAAAAACAGCCTGAAGGAGGACCCTTAAGAAAATAAAAATAAACTCAAGAAGCGATTTTCATTCAAAGGTCAATTATCTGTCTTCACTAGTTAGCAAAGTCAGGATAAGTTGATCCTTTGACCTTTTCTGCAATTGAGAGCTCCTAAATTGTTCATGTCAAGTGCAGAGTTTTGCTTTATGTGTTGGCTTGCTCATGTCATGTTCTGTTTTGCGACTTTTTCTTGCTTTCCGAGTGCGGCCAAGTTTTACAATGAGTGCGTGCTTGCAGAAGGGCATCATGGGAGTTCTGCCGCTCTCCCACGCAACCGGCCCAACATTGGCGGCAGCTGCAAATGCCATGAGAGGAGCCAAAGACTCTCAGAGAACCCCCACATGACCCCCATGCCGACGCCCACAAATAGGAACGTGACCCCTTTATTCCCACTGTAATACCCCCGCCCCCAAACTCCGCCCCTTTTTCCTTCTTCCTCCGCACTCCGAGGGGAATCCTCCACCCCACCGGCGGAGTTCCACATCCTGTCCGATCAACTCGCCTGCAAAACATCAGCAACTTTCTCAAGATGTCTCATATTTACGATGCAGAAAACTTTTTGAGACCTCCGCCAAAGCACTTTATGGCGTACGCGAGACTTTAACAGGGTTTCTGCAGGTATCAGCAATTTAATGCTTTTCAATGCCGTGACAGCAACAGCGTAGCTTTCTTTTCAAATTATAAGCAAATGAAATTGAACATGAAGCAACTTACTGCTAAACTGTGGTATAGCTGACTCCTTCATGCCTTTATTTTGGCAAATTGTATACAATGCACATTCGGTCTGTCCATAAACTTCATAAATCTATACAAGCTGTATGCGTTTTTAATCTCGCAAATTATGCAGAACCAACCAATCCGTTTACTAAATACATACTCTCATATTCTATGACTCCATCAAATTTAAAAATCTGTGTTAAAGGTATTAATTTATAGAATAGATAGATAGATAGATAGATAGATAATTAGCTAGCTCATTAGCTAGCAAGCTATTTATGATAGATATAGATAGATAGATAGATAGATAGATAGATAGATAGATAGATAATTAGCTAGCTCATTAGCTAGCAAGCTATCTATGATAGATAGATAGATAGATAGATAGATAGATAGATAGATAGATAGATAGATAGATAGATAGATAGATAGATAGATAGATAATTAGCTAGCTCATTAGCTAGCAAGCTATCTATGATAGATAGATAGATAGATAGATAGATAGATAGATAGATAGATAGATAGATAGATAGATAGATAGATAGATAGATAGATAGATAGATAGATAGATAGATAGAACCAAAACAATTAGCAAAGCGATGAAGTGATTTCCAGAGCAGCGGGCAACCCTCATGCAGTCAATGTGTCCGGTTGTCATCAAAAACAAAAAACAAAACAAGCTGCAAGAACATCCGTAGCTGGAGGCGAACACATGCGCAACACGTGCTCAAGAAGGGAAATGCTTGCGTGTTTACCAGGACAACAGGAAGTGAAAGTAAGGAGTGTTCCATTCTGCTTTTTCTTTCACGTGATTCAGAATGTCTCAATCGCACAGAAGAAGAGAGATTGTGAATACATTTACGCTGAGAGGCCCGCATTATGCTAGCAACGCTAAGGCTAATTTTTATTTAGCGTGCTTCTTGAGTAGCCCCGCAAAATAGTCTCGCAGGAAGTCTGCCATTTTGTTTGGAAGCTTCCATTTTCAGGATGTCCTCAAGACATTGGAGACATTGCCGCGTAGACTTCTGACATGTGACTGACTTTGTGTCAAGAAACAACATCAAGAGTGAGCGACGTCTCCGCCAAAGCCATCAATCAGAAAGGCCAAATTACAGGACGACCTTGGCCCGCCGTCAGCCCGGCCCACCGTTCGTTCAACGACAGCGGCGCGCGCACGTGTTGTGGCGTTTTGTGAGTCACGCTCGTCGGTAACGTAGCATTAGCTACGCCACACCGCTAACTTTTGCGCCGTGTTGTTTTGTGTCCTTGATGAGTCACGACTGGGTGCGGACTGCGCGGTTGTTATTTGGGGAATTTGTGTGATTTCGTGCGCCTGTGTGTACGAGAGCCAATCGCTTTTGTTTGTGTTGGACGGGGTCATTGTTTTTTTTTTGACCTCTGCTTGTAAAGCAATTTATTTCAAGTAAGAAAAAAAATATTTGGCACAAGATGACCTTCAAAATCAACAGTGTGATGTTTGAATACATTTTTTAAAATCTGACATTTGTTTTATTTCTCCTGATTTAAAAAAAAAAAGTAACCCTAACCCTAACCCACCCCCAACATTACCTTGAGATACAAGTATTGTGTGGTGACAGAAAGTAAACAATTGTTCCAAAAAAAAGTTTCTGGCTGTTCCTTACCACTCCCAGATAAAGTTTACTGTGATATTAAACATTAAAAAAATGCTGGGCGTTTAAAACAACCACATAACTTTGCCTCAATAACGTAAATTCTGCTTGTTCTGTCCATATAATGCAATAGTTAAAAAAAAGAGCATGCGGAAGTTATAATATAAAGGATATTGGAACATAAATAGTGGAGCAACACATGCAAACAGATAACAATAGGCAAATGCATCTATGCTTTTTTTTAGATTTATTTTGAATTTTTTAATGTACAATACGATAGAAGGCTATTAACAACCACACAACTTTCTTTTAACGTCAATTTAGCGTAATGCTTCAACATAATACAAAACGGCATAACGATTTAATAAAAGTAGCATTTATGCCGCGATTCTTACACTATAACGCTTTTATGCAAAAGATATTCGAACACAAATAGTGGAGCAACATATCTAGACAGAAAACAATACTCATATGCATCTACTCATTTTGTTTTTAATTTTTTTAAGCGCAATACTATATATTGCTATTAGCAACCACATAAATTTGTCTTCATGAAGTTTAATTTAGCTAAATGCTACCTAATAATGCAAAATGCTATAAACGGGCTACAAAAAGTAGCATTTATAGTTGATAGTTATAACTCTTTATGCGAAAGATATTTGAGCATAAATAGTGGAGCTAATAGATAATATAACAATCCTCGTATTTAATATTGTTTAACATGTATGTTTTTTTTATTGATTACAACCTTATAGCGTGCTATTTTTTTCTTAATTAAAGACACAAAAACGTTTTTAATGAGGCTGAGACATATCCATTCCAAAGGGGAAAGATTATTTGAGGAGCGAGTGTGTTCATGGAACAAGTTAAATTCATATCTTAAGGCAACTCCGTCTCCATAAGTTAAGGGGAAAAAAATAAAATCAGGGTTTTATGAATACAATTTTCTAAGAAGGTCATGGCATTAGGGTCAAACATTTGCACCTCAGCTGCATCAGAAAGTGTAATTAGCATCCCGATCACGCAATTCATTTTCCCGCTCGCGCCGTTCGGCTCCCGCTTCACGCGGCCGGCGGGAGCTCGCCGCCAGAGGCCGAGCGGGCGCCCGTCTGTCGCTCGCGCGAGGTGCCTCGCTTCAAAGGAGCGAGCGCTCGCTACCGCCGAGTTCGTCTGTCGCGCCTCGGCCGCCAAGAGCCAAAACGGCAAACGATTCCCAATGGCTCGCCGCGTGCGAGCTGATGACTTGCAATCACAAAACGGGCCGGCGTCCAATCAAAATGGCGGCGTGACAAGCTGTCCTCACACCTGTTTGATGACCGCGTGCGCGCACACACACACACATATTTACACATCTAACATTTGACACACACTCTGTCGACAGTGGATGAGTAAATGATAGCTTACATTTAGACAAAAGTATTGGGACAACCACAGGAACTGGAATTACCAAATTTGGCAAAAGACACTTGTGAGAAGTGGACAAAATGTGGACAAAAGTATTGGGACAAAGAGATGCAGGAAATGTGGCGTGACAAAGGCACATGTAAGTGGGATCATGATACTGAACAAAAGTATTGGGACACCAGTAATAAGTGGAGAAAAAAAGTGTCGATGAAGAATTTGGAGAAAAGTACATGTAAGGTACAGGAAAATTAAAACAGGAAGTGCAGGAAATGTGGTTTTCTGTGACAAATGAATTGGGACGCCTATAAGTTGAATCATGAAAGTGGACAAAAGTATTAGGACACTTGTTAGAAGTGGGGAAAAAAGCAAGGATGCAGAATTTAGAAAAATGCGCATGTACAGTACAGGAAGTGAGAAGTGAAGCAAATGAGGACAAAAGTATTGGGACATATAGAGAATGCAGAAAGATTGGTGTTCTGTGACAAATGCATTGGGACGCCTATAAGTTGAATCATGAAATTGGACAAAAGTATTGGGACACCTGTTCGAAGTGGGGAAAAAAGCAAAGATGCAGAATTTGGAAAAATGCGCATGTACAGTACAGGAAGTGAGAAATGAAGCAAATGAGGACAAAAGTATTGGGACATATAGAGACTGCAGGAAGTGTGACATTCCAGGACAAAAGTATTGGGACACCTGTTGGATCTGTATTGGGACAGTGAAGTGAAATAGAGTATTGGCACACCTACAGGAAGTGAAACAAAATTTTGAACAAAATTACAACAAATGGGAACGCTTTTTTTAACAAAATTACTAGGACACCCGCACACAAGAAAAACGTGGAGTTCTTTGCAGCAACACGAGCTTCAACTGAGGTCACCAATGTCACACATCCAACATGTCTGCATTTAATGGAGGACGCAGACCAAGACAAAGATTCAGCAGAATTAAGTGGAACATTTGTCAGGCCGGTCAAAACAGAACACGAGGAGCTCCGGTGTCGAGCCAGCCCGGTTCTCATGAAGTCACTGCCAGACTCTTGGCCAAAAACACACTATCACACGTGTAAACACACACAAACAAAAACAACACAGTCAAATGGGCTCGAGCGAGAAAAAAAAGTGACTTTTTTTTCTCTCGAGCTTATGGATGGCTGGGAGTGAAATGTTGTCGTTTCTGCCAGGTCGTAAATCAGCAGTGACGAGAAAGAACATTCCGACATCCAATCGCGTATCGTGACCTCAGAAGAACTTCTGCGCTAGTGCCACTCGGGTGACCACATTCACCCCAAACTGAAGATGGCAAGGAAGGTAGGGAGGAAGTAGTAAAACAAGGAAGGGAATAAAGGAAGGAAGAAATGCAAGGTACATTTATTTGTCTTGTACGTTCTGCAAAAAGAAAAAGCCGAGTGGACCAAAAAGTTACATAACAACTTTGGCAACATGTCTACTCTCGCTTTGGCTTTACTTGGTCTGTTTTTTTTTTTCTTTTGGCTGCGGCTTTTCTTGTTCCGTCCTGCTCCGTCTCGGTCTTGTGTTACATAAGCGCTCAAGACGCACTTAAACTGTTTGCTACTTCTCATTCTGTGGCACACAATGAAGAGACAAATCTTTTTTTTTTTTTTTTTTGGAGCGTTTACACAAAATTCAGGCTTTGAACAGCTGTCAGTTGGCGCAAGTCTCGACAGCTGTTTTGCTATTCTCACACTTATTTGCCAGTGTTGTCTTTTGAAAGAATTAAAAGTACAATCCACTTGTCTAGCCATTTTCAAAAAAAAAAGCGTGAAATTTTAATTTGATTTTGTTGAACTTGTTCACTGCCATTGACGGGTAAACTCGTCATTTCAACAGGGGTGGACGGCGGGAGCGTTTGATCCCACGCCTTTGCAAATTTCAGTTTTGGAAACAACTTTACTAATTCACAATCACCAGTAGATGGCATCCATGCGCCATTTTAAATATGAAATCAGCAAATTTGAGAGTTCACTCGATCATTCAAAATGCTCAAAAATGGCTGACAGTGAATTTGATGATAATGTCAAAGTCTGTTTGGAAGAAGAACCATCACACTCAAGTCAGTATGACTTTTTTTTTTGTGCTTACTTTTAGCGGTACTTGTGCGGCAGTTGAGATGTTGATGGAACCGGCAAGCTACTGATTGGAGTCGTCCTATCACAACAGAACGGACCTGCGGTAAATGTCCGCACTGGAGGAGGGTTATGATTACGTGCCTCGTAAAAGATACCCCTTTGGACGGCAACGTGCTGAATTCAGCGGAAATATGCAAACGACGTCCATTCAATAAAATACAGACGAGCACACGGCTTGGAAGCAGAAACCCGCTTTTATTCGCCACTCACCAAAATACCCCCTCAAAAATCACCAAGATGCTACAGCCGTGACCCAAAGCAGACAGAAGCTCCCGCCTGCAAAATGTCATCTGCGATCTGACGCCGTTTGGCTTCTGCCGTGGATTTGGCTCCATCTGCGAGGTCCATTCGCAAAAGTGGCCGCGTGCACTTGTGGAGCAGAGAGGCGCTCTGACTGGATATTGAAAGACAACAACACAATTAATAGCGATTTTGATTCACTGCCTTTGTGCGAGAGAATAGACTCGGAAAACTGTAAAAAAAAAAACACTGATAGGAAGAATTATGGATCCACAAAAAGAAGGGGAACGGGGGTCAGGGTTCAATTAGCAAGCTAGCTCGTCAGCAACTTCCTAATTCTCTGCAGTCACCCAGATTTTCCTAACGTCGTGAAAGGGGAATGATGACTCTGTAGAAAAAAAAAAAGCAGCACAAAGCAGGTTTCATCATTCCCGTCTAATGACAAGTCGCCTCCGCCGGTGGCTCGACAGCTCGTCACTTTGATTGACAGCTCCCAGGTCGGGCGCCGGATGGCACATCAGTCAGCGTCAGTCAGTCAGTCGGCGTCTGAGGCGCGCAGCAAATTACGTCTTTCAGCGGGAAATCCTGCCTGGAAGTGACCGTACATGTGGCACATTGTGGATAAGCTTTAGTACCTTTTACCGGGAATTCTGCTCCAACACACAAAAGGACGTTGAAGTTGAGTTTTAGCAGAAAGTTCACTTCTACTTTGCTTTTCATTTAGACTCAAGAGCTGCACATTCTACTTGACTAAATAGATGTATGTATTCTAGAGCCTCACAAGGGTTGCAGGCTTGCAGGTGCCTATCCCAGCTGACTTGGGGCAGTAGGCAGGGGACACCCTGAACTGGTTGCCAGCCAATTGCAGGACACGCAGAGATGAACAACCGATCACGCACCCAATCACACCTAAGGACAATTTAGTATGTCCAATATACCTGCCATGCATGTTTTTGGAGTGAACCCAAGCAGGCTCAGGGAGAACATGCAAACTCCTCACAGAACTTGGGTCCCTGAACTGTGATACACATTTTATATATATATATATATATATATATATATATATATATATATGTATTAGGTTGGGGTGGGTTGAATAGCTCCAGGAGCCCACATTTTGAGAAAAATATAAAATACATTTTTGCATAATATAATAAACATACATAATATACATTAGGTTTTATTCTGTATTTCACTCTTCAAAATGTCATAAAAAAATAGCATAACAAAATAACCAACAACGCTTCATCATCTTTGACGTCGCCTCTTGGTTATTCGTCCTTTTTTCGCTCACCGGTAAAGTTTGCGGTTTGCATCAAGTGATCCCCTCTATTTGCCCAACGTTTACGGAAAAAAAAAAAAAGTGTAGAAGCAGTTTTTTTTCAAACGTAAGAGCGTATAATAACCTGAGTGTGCTCATTTAGTCGTCATCACGGTTGATGTAAAGCTTTCCTCTAAAGAGGCAAAAGCGTGTGTGTCCGCGCTTGTCGCTTTACGACCTCCAAGTGTGAGTGTCACTGTGTATAAAAATAAAACAGTTCATTTGGACGATGCTTGAAAAAGAAAGCGGGGAAAAAAAAAAAAAAAAAAAAAAGACCAAGTTGTCTCCTCGGGCATGTGGGCCGAGCCAGCCCGGACGAGTTAATTCACGCTCGCAACGCTGCGGGCCATTCTGATGGTGCGCTCATCACATCTTGGCATTGCACACAATCTCTTGTGTATGTGTGTGCGTGAGATAAATTCACATGCTGTGCTTTACGAGGTGATAATGTTCTGTTTGGTTTTGTTCACCGTATTGACTTACTCTCAGCAGAGCTACTGTAGCGGAGAGCATGTTTCAGCACGCACCTCTCTGGATACCTCATTAGCTCATGCCATCCTATAGGCAAAAGAAAATATCTCAATGACCATGGACCTAGCTAGGTATCTATTTATTTATTTTCAAGCGTTATGGGAAAGGAGGGTGGGAAAATGGCTCTAAGTATTGTAAACATGTCTCGATTTCACAAAATGACAAATGAATCATGGTAATTAGATTTCTTGCACAACACAAGTAGTCAATTTGTTGTCACCGAAGTGATTTATCGTTGCACCTCTTTTTCGCATTTTAGCATGTGGTATGTAGTATCGGCATTTACACGCGTTAGCGACGCATTCTCAAGCTTTCGTTACGTGCTGCATTGTTTGTCTTCTCAAAAGCTTCTTCCACAGGAAACCTCGTTAATATTTGACATCAAAAGTGAGCTACGTCATCACGTTAGCTAAAGGTTTTGTCTACACGCAACCAAGGCTGTTTAATCCTTTCACTATGGATTTTTTCCTTTTTTTTTTTCTTCGAAAAAATATAATTTAATGGCACATAATTGTTTATAAGTCTAGGAAAGTTAAAAAATTCCCACTTCCTTTACAGGCCCTGGGATTTTTTTTTTTTTTTATCATTGGTATTTTACGATAATAATAATAATATAATAATAATAACGTGTCAGAGAAGTGAAAATTACCACCAAATTCCTCCAATACATAGTAATCAGTGTAATCTATAGCAACACACATATATAGCACATATTAATCTATTTCTGCAGTAGTAGATTAATTATTATTCATTATAATATTTGTCCCCCAAAAATAAACAAAGTATAAGACTTGTTAGATATATCTATGAATAAATATTTGTCCACAGAAGAATATTCAACATGTTGTCCTCTTTTGGGATCATAGTAGAGATGTGTTCACAAAAATAAATCACTAAGTTGACAGGTAACGAGAGGAGGCACATGACAAGTTGGGTCAAACCATTCAAACACAGGGGAGAATCTGGCTTTTTACAATAATGAAAACCTCCTTAACATAAAATTTGTTTTATGAACGTGTATATTCCTGAAACAATTTAGGAATGATTTTTTTCAAGAATTTTTTTTTCTTTATTTATTTGACATCTCGAGTACCCCCTGAAGTTCCTTCAAGTACCCCCAGGGGTACTAGTACCCGCATTTGAGAACCGCAGTACTGTACCATACCTCAGTTAGCGTACATTGAGAAGGAATGGACACAGACAAGTGCAAAAACAATAGCAACCAAATAGATTTTTGGCTGAGGAACCGAAACAACAACCAGCCCCAACGTCCACTCTCCAGAGGCTCAGCTGCACTGTGATTGTCACGAATTCAATTCCGCTTCCTGCGAATTCAATTCCACTTCCCCTCGGCTAATACGCCAATACGGGAATCCCGCACATCTCTGGACTGCGGTCAACGTTCCGTACGGAAAGATTCAAACGCATGTATCCTTCAATCCCTCGTGATAATATTAAAAAACATGAGATGAGATCAAAGAATCCGGCATTAAAATTCTCTGGCCGAAGCTCCGCGACGGGATTGAGATGCGACGTGACGCGTGACGTCTAAACGCTCAGGCTCCTAATAACACCTGAGACATGAAGCCTGACTGTGATGCAGACCGTGGCGAGAGAGCCAAAGAGAGTGCGGGAGATGGAGTGAGCCGCATTAGCCAGTCTGATGACAAAAAAGGAACACTTTCATTACTGGGACGCAAGCACTGGAAACGCTCCCATCTTCGGCACATTTGCCGAATCCCGTGCATTTTGGATGAGTCCTTAGAAGTGGAATTGATTT
Source organism: Hippichthys cyanospilos (assembly GCF_059441005.1). NCBI lineage: Eukaryota > Metazoa > Chordata > Actinopteri > Syngnathiformes > Syngnathidae > Hippichthys > Hippichthys cyanospilos. The sequence continues at coordinate 4,531,346 of NC_142380.1, forward strand.
CCTGAGCTGCAACTTGCGCATGCGGCATCGGGATCAATCCCGTGCCCGCGTTTTTTTTTTTTTTGTATCAGTGTGGAAGGCTCACATGAGGAAAAAATAGGTATCGGGTGTCATACGCGAGCCGGAAGATCAATAACAAGCATTAAGGGAAAATGATGCCTGCAAAGATGATTGCTTTAAAATAACACGTGCATGCAATTTAATTTTATTGTATAAATAATTTCATCATTGTGTTTGGATCTCGTTTACCAAAAGTAATGACCAAAAATATAATAAATCAAATTTTGCCTTAATATGCTTTGAGCGGTATTTTTTTATTTGGCATTAAAACTTTTATTTACTCAATATTGTTTACCTAATATTTTACGTTTACCGATATTTTTTGTTGCATATAATTTCAAAATAAAATTATGATGCACAGGAATCTCCAATAATAATAATTATAGTAATACTAATATTCCAGTAACATGATTTATTTTTGTAGATAATCTGTTTTGCTAACATTTAGTATATATAATAATATGACTTACATTTTTACTGTTGGGCATTTTAATGTAGAATGCATCTTTTGGAATTACATTCATCCAATATAATAATAATAAAAATAAAAACAATAATAATAGGAATAATAACCAAAAACAACAACGATTATGATAATAATAGTAATATTCGGGGATGGGCTAGAAGTATCAGTCTAGTGTTGATACCAAGATTTCAAGTTGATAGTACTCACTACCAGCTGTTTTATGATCAGGAACTAAAAATCAAAAATTAGAACCATCAAAAAAATTGCCATGAATTTCATGTATTTTTTGAAATAGAAAAATGCTATATTGGAATATATATACTACTCAAAAGTTCAGTACTCCTACTGGCCTTGGTCAGATTTTTTTTTGTATATCACATCCCTATAGATAATAATAATAATAATCATAATAACAACAATCTCTTCCACTTTATATCGAGTGCTTCAGAGTGTCACAATTTCCAATCCACTGAGAAAAATTGGCAAAATTTCATCATCTTGCCGTCAAGTGCGGTTTAATCCCATTTCAAGATGTCATTGTTATTTGCCCTTGAAAACTCCAAATGACCAAATGAATAGTAAAGCGTGAGAATTGAATGCGCGGTGACGCAAGTCCCAAATGAGTTGAGGGCAGGTTGCAACACGCCACATCTCTGCCATGATCCCGGCAAACAGCGGGGACCTTTTTCCTCAACGTATGCAGCAATCACCTGGTGACTCTCCTGCCTTTGATGTTTTCCCGTCACCCAAAGCTCCCGCCTGGCATTTCCCCACCGTTGCAACATGCGGGAAAGCTCCGCGTTCCAAACAACCCGGTCTCGCATTAGCGCAGGTGGGAGTCAGTCACATACTGTATTATGTTCGGGAGTCTCAAGTATTAACTGTAAAGTTCCGAGCAAGTCCGGAGTTGTCGCGGCGAAAATCAAGCGGCTCCACCAGAGTCATGCAACTTCACTCAGTTGTGGGTTACTCATTCACTACAAGCCCAGGTAAAAAGGGATCTCAGCACACACACACACACACAAAATTAAAAATCAAGTGGCTCTAAAATTGAGCCTTGTGGAACACCTCTTCCACACAGAAAAGTTAAAACAATAGCAAAACAAAGGAATAATAAAGGAATATAGACGTCTATCGTCGTCAAAGGCAGTGAATGAGGTCACATTTTCTTATAATTGACGCAAATAAATGGGGATTCTGCATATAACAAAGCTTAAATCCAAAATGAGCAAGTGAAAATCCAAAAATGTGCAAAAGTTATAGCCTATTTAAAATGTGAGAAAGTCGCAGGTCAAGACATTTAATCTTTCTATATTTTTGCAACTGCAGCTGCAACTAATAATTTTTAAATAATCAATTATTCCGTGGATTATTTGATCAAACCCAAAGACGTACTTTTACGTTATTTTTCGTGTCTGGTCTAGGCATTCAATCCTCTGTATTTTTTAAATTTATTTTCAGGCGTAAGGCTAAATTTTCACATTTGAGCTGAAGTGTGACATTGGTCTCCTGCGGGTCGGATGAAATCAAGCTGGACATTGCATGGAACTGAAATCGCGTGATGCATCAGGTCCCATCGAGAACTCCCTTTATTGCAAATTTTAGCATTTTCATTTCATCGTGATCTAGTCATCTAGTTTTATGACTTCCGAGACCTTTCACAAAGGCCGCGAACATTTATGAAGCCATTTCAACCTGATCCTTTTCTTAAAAAATGGTAAACAAGACCCGCGGTTCGAATGAAAGACAGGCTTGGTCTTTCATCAATGTTTTTTTTTAGCGTGTCCTTCATTCAATAGGCGGCTGGAGCGAGCGTCCCCGGCTCCCTCGGCTGGGATTGGCCGACAGAAGGGGCGGCGGTGACAGTGACGGTGGGCTTTCAATAAGGCCACCTGTACAGCGCCTTAATTATTCATGGGGGCTTAATGAAGTGTCAAAACTGACTAAACACTTCATAAGAGCGGCTGGGCTAATTGGCTTTTTCTTTTACGAAGGGACGTATTTCTCCCTGCGGGTCATGGTGTCGCTCCGGAGTCAAACGGCACCCCTGTGTTGCCTTATGACTCGCGCGTCTGTGTGAGCTAGCAAGTTAGCGTGTTAGCTCACAAGCTATTACGCTAACTTCATTCTTTCACTTCTTGGGATTCTCATGAGTCAGTGTTCAGAATAGAAATGGCTGTCAAAAATAAGAGTAAAGTTCCTAATTAGCGTTTGGGTTAGGTCTCATTAAATTGATTAAATTAAAAATAGGATTTCAAACCATTGTTAGGCTTTCAAAGTGAGGTTTTAAATAATAGTGTTTCAAAGCGGGATGTTAGAGGTAGTGGGTCAAGCCAGGGTTAGGGTTTTGATAACTCACAAGATGGATGGATCGACGTGAGCTAGCAAGTTAGCTTGCTAGCTCGCAAGTTGTGTGCAAGGAAGCGAACTTGGAATCCAACTTAATTCTGCCACTTCTTGGGATGCTGATAAGTTTGTTTTCAGAACAGAATTTAAGGATAGGGCTTCAAGTGTGAATTAGGGTTTCAAATTATGGTGTCAAAGAAGGAGTAAAGTTAGCTTGCTAGCTCGCAAGTTGTGTGCAGGGAAGCTAACTTGGAAGGCAAGTCAACTTAATTCTGCCACGTCTTGGGATGCTAATAAGTTTGTTTTCAGAGGAGAATTTAAGGATAGGGCTTCAAGTGTGAATTAGGGTTTCAAATTATGGTGTCAAAAGAGTAAAGTTTCTAATTTATCTAAGGGGTTAGTTTCCATTGAGTAGTTTTGCATTAGCCCTCAAAATAGGATTTCAAACAAGTCATTCTAAGTAAGGCTTCAAGGGTTTGTGTTTTTTTTAAAGCGGGGTGTGAGAGGTAGTGTGTCAAGCCAGGGTTAGGGTTTGAAATCTCCACTTGGCATTCAGAGAGCGTCACTATCAATCTCCCGCCAGCTAGCGACAAGCTAAACACCGGGAACATATTGGCGTCCAATCCAAGACCCCCTCCCCCCCTTTCCTCCCCTCGTCGTGTTTATTGAATTATATTTCTTGTGAGCCTCGACGACGGCGGTGACAGCGGCGACCGATCGATGCGCCGGCGAGCCGGGCTAACAAGCGGCCCAGGCGGCGGCAGCGGCCCGGCACTCGCGCCTGTCGGCGTCCGCTCTATTTACGGCCTGCTTTGTTTTAACATCCATTCAGAATGAGTGGAAATCAATTTTTCATTTGGACTTAATTGTGTGTGCACGCCGGTCGTCCCCCCCCCCCCCCCCTAGCCCCCCCCCGAGACCCTCGCGCAACGGTATTTTATAGCTAATTACACGTCTGCCGCCCTCAGCGAATGCCCGGACGCTTTGGGGGAACGGTCGCAGCCATCTTGACGCCGGCAGCGATCCGGGGGAGTCGCGCGACGCGACAGGAAGCTGCGACACCAATGACATGGAGTTGCTTTACGGCCCCAACATGTACCTGGAAGACCCCGATTGGGGGCGGAGTCAGATGTGGTTGAAGCTTTCGAAGTAGACTTTCATGAGAAAAGAAGGTTTAAGGAGGATTTCAAGTCTGGATTGGGGTTGCAAAGGAGACTGAATGTGACTTGTGGACTGTAATGTAATGTAAACATTTCAGATTAAGGTTCTTGTCTGTTTTTTGGAAATTTCACAAATCTGGATTAGGGTTTCAAAGTATAGGTTACAATCCAGATTAAGGGGTTCAAATTAGGGTTCCAAGAATAGGTTCAAGTTTCAAACCAGCGCTCGAATCGCTAAACGAGGTTAAGGTTCCAAAGTAGGGTTTCAATAAAAAAACTTTGTTTACAACAGGATTTTTGAGTAGGGTTTAGATTTAAGGCCTACAATTTGGTATAACAATAAAGGTGTAAAAGCAAGATTTTGGTTTGACGGTGAGTGAGTGTTCTAAAGTAAAGTTTCAAGACAAAATTCAGGGGTTTGACGAAGACTTTCAACTCTAGATTGGAGTTTCGAAGAAAAGTTAAGGTTCAAAAAGTAGGATTTCAATCAAAAATTTAGTTTCTAAATTGGGATTTCAAGTTTTGAGTAGGGTTTTCAATTATGGCCCACAATCCAGTTTTAAAATAAGCTTCATAGCATGATTCAAGTTTCACAGTAAAATTAGGGCCTTTATTTTTTTTTTTTTTTAAGTCCAGCAACAGATCTGATTTTGCCCCGACATGATGTTTCTGGTTACAATGTGCCAATCTGCATTACCCACAATGCACCTCAATCCCCTGCAGCAAAATCACCAGCAGAGTTTCAGCTGAATCCACCAAGACTTTGACGTTGAGACACGTCCAAATCAAACCGCAGCTGAGACGCATTAGCATGCGAAGCGGGCGAGTCACGTCAGCGCCTTCACGCCCACTTTGCGGGCGACCAATCATGGGATGAATGACATACTCCATCACAAGTCCGTTCTACTGAAATGAGATTTTCCTGCGAGAATTCGCTTCCAGGTGAAGGATAGCATTTATTTGTTGGGCGGCAGGATGCTTATGACGAATATCATGGCTTTCGAATGAAATCCTGCTATCTTCACTCTCCGTTGATTTGGATATTTGGTCCTAATGAATGAGATTGTCTCGCATGTTTTGTTCAAAGCATGGAGCCGAACAAGCCATGGAAAGTGCTTTTTATAACACCACATTCAAAACGAATGTCTCCAATGCCTGAAAAATTTCCCTTGTAAAGTTGGATTGTTACTCGAACTTTGAGTGTCAAAGATAAAGACAGTCAAGTAGAAGCAAATATGTATAATATCTGCAAATATGTTTTATGTTGTGATCCCGAAGTGGATGTGGACTTTCATCCTTTCTTTTTTGTCAGCTTGGGTTTGTGGAAGGAAATTTTTTATTTTTGGGTGCCAAAATATGTGTCCAATTCTCTTAATTTTCAAATTAAGAGCAAATCAATTGGAACATGAAGCAGTTATCTTTTTACGCAGAGAAAATGAACAGGATAGTGCACAAAAGTAAACATAATCCAACGTTGAAAAGTAAACAAATGGCGATAAAGTAGTTTGTTCTATGTGCCAATATTTTACCATTCTTTTCTTCAACTGCAAAACCAAAATATCCCCACATAGATCAATTGAAAGTAATCTAAGTATCCTGTATTTTTTTTCTAGAGAGGAACTGCTTTTGAGTATTTTGGTATTCAGGAAAAAAATTAATAAAAAAAAAAATAAATTATATATTATATATATATATATATATATATATATATATATATATAAAACAAATAACAAATTTACACTTAATTATGAATAGCCAACTTTTATATATTTTTTTGAAAATCAACATTTCTTCATTTTACATGAATATAAATTGAGATTTAGACAGCTTTTTCAAAAAATTAGTGATGGCCAAAAAACAAATTTCGAATCATCCTGGTTCGTTCAAAAGTGATCAGTATGAACGGCAACTCTCATGTTGTCAGCTTCATTGTGAGTATTTTACATCTATTAAACTGCCTATAAAAAGTAATCTGATCGCTCTCGCCAGATAATACGGAGCAATCCGCCGCTGCTAGCTAACAGCTAATTTATGCTAACAAACGACAAACTCTGCCAACTGGCGCCGTGCAATCCATCATCTGCAGGAATAAATTCTTTTTTAGCGCCCGAATTAGTGAGAAACGAAAATAGATGTCGTGCCGTGTGGTTCTAATCTCGCGAGATCTCGTGATTTGAGATTTCATCCCGCCCCTACTTACTAGCTACGGTAAAAATCCGCGTTGATGCTATTGAGAGGCTGAAAAATTCCAGTCAATCAAGATTTTCCTTCTCTCTCAAAGCGTTCAAGTGCACCGCTTAGTCATTAACGTTATCATCTGCGATGATGTTTGCCGGAACGGCGGGTCAAAAGCGTGCGCTCCTCGTTAGCATTTTTACAGGCGGCGCGGCTGAGTCATCCGGCCGATCCGTCATCCGGCATCCAGGAAAGGCTCTCAGCCCGCTTCTCCTCTCCCATCCCCCTCTCCCGCCTCTCCCCCGCTCTCGCTCGCGACTCGCCCTTTCGCATAGCAGGAAGCGCTGCTGTCACGCCGCTATTGTTTCCAGTAACGCGGAGGGAGATGGCCCGTTTTGACTTTGAGCCATTTGACAGCAGAGGCAACCTCGGGAACCACGGCCTGCGGTCATTCCGATTGCTCTGGCGTTTTTCGTGCTACTTTCTATCAAATTCACTCTTTTGAAGCGGGAAATACAGAATAAAACTGAAAATTGCGCTGACAAAGCTTGTTTTGGATTCTCCTCACAATGGGGGTTCGTGGGGCGATGGGGTTCAAAATTTGGAGGGAAAAAAACTTTGTTTCTCTATGGACCACAAATAAGCGGTCCCATTCTTTTGGACTGTACTAATCGGAACAGTTGCGAGTTCTTGAAACTAAAAAAAACATATTTTATTCAAACATACACAAAGCTTTTTTCCCTGAGGTTATCCGTGCCCCCTATATATTATATACAGTATATATAAAATAAATGCTACAAATCGGTACAAAAAATACATTTCAAATAAAAACAATGATACTGTGGGATATTTACAGATATTAACAAAATGTAACCCTAACCTAACATCTTCATAATCTTCATATACTATAAAATAAACCCCCAAAATGTCAAGACTATAAAATCAACCATGTAGATTTTACAACGCAAAATAAATGTTTTTAAGGCCGAATAAAAATGGAGACTAAATTTCTGTTATAACATTTATCCAACATTTATCCAGCCCGGGCTAAAAGATCAAATCTGGATTATTTTTCCGCCATTCTGAGCAATTACAATTTTAATCGATTTAAACAATATATGTATTCAAAAATAAACCTTGAAAATATTACAAACAGCTTTGAAACATTTTAATCATTCGTAGCTTACGCAAAAACTAGCTATTCCCACCTTGAGCGTAATTTGCTGAAAAGCCAAAATTTAAACGCTTATAACAGTTGATCTTTTAAATTTGTCGATTTAGCTACTTTTCAAACACTTCCTTTTTAAACCCACCACTGCATCAATCAAATCAATTCACCACATCGCAAAACTCTTATTTAGAAACCATCGATACGCGACGGCGGGATATCGATTCGTTATCGTCACAATACCGATCCGTATAATTAGCCGAAATTGAGCACATATTTTTGGATTAAAGCTAAACCGCGCAATCCGTTGTCGTTCTCCCAGGAAAACATTTAGGAGGCGCTGTAAAAGGCTGACGACGAGCTAAGTAAGTATTTTACTCGAAAGCTCCGAATCACGCAGCGGAGTCCCGTAAAATCCGCCGCGCTGGAAATGAACAACGTACATCTTCTTTACGCCTAAACGCGGCGTACGTATAGACGACAGCCCGGCCGGCGCAATTACGTTTGCACACTTGAGCAATATAACCCCGGCGCGGTTATATGATGTAATGCGGCGCAATAAGTCCACTTTCCAATTAAAGGCGCAATTGGTCTCCGGGCGCTCGCATAAACTAATATGTTTGGAGAGCAACGACCCCTCTGAAACGACGCTACATCTCGCGCTTAAAAAAAAAAAATCCACTTTTTATCTCACTGCACTTTCACAAGGAGAGAGAATATTTCAATCAGACGATTTGAAAAGAGATGTCCCGCTGGGGCTAATTTGTTAGCAGTCGTTAGCTAACGCTAGCTGGGAGAGCTTCAGTTAGCGAAGGCTAGCGGTGTTTTGACAAGTGATTGACAAAAAATTCTAAAGGATGGCAAAAGAAATTATGCAAGATGGAATAAAGGTTCTAAGAGGGCGTAAACGTGTCGTCAAGAATACGATGTGGACAAAATACGTCATTTGAGATAAAAGATCCAATGTCTACAGTCACAAAGTCGAAGAAGTGGAATAGAGAATGGAAAACAGACAACATATGGAATGAAGTATCAAATGCATCATTAAAGATGCAATATAGAATAAATGATATCAAGGTAAAAAAAGAGGAATAAGTGGAATAAGGACGTAAAAGGATGCTGAACAAAAACTGTAAGGTGACAGACAATTTGTGGACTTAATTTTATCAAGTAGAATAATGCCATAAAGCGGAATATTTAAGATTTAACTGGTCAATACATGGTATGACACGTGAAAAGTGGAATAAAATATGTAAATGAGAAGAAACTGTACGCAATAAAGCATTGTGGAATAAATGATAAATGATTTACATTAAAATAAATTGGTATTCAAATGGAGCAAATTTGGAATCAAGTATCACATGCAAAATGACACAAAATTACAAAAGTGTAATAAAATGATTTAAAAAGAATGTGCAAATGGTGTAAAAAAATATTCTAATACATAACAATGAACTAAGAAAGTAATATGTGCAAAAATATGTAAATGTATTAAATGATGCAAGATAGATAAAAGAACGCCATGTGGAATAGAGAATGTAAAACAGAACAATATGGAATGAGGCATAAAATAAGGAATCAAAGAGGCAAAATGGAGTAAATGACAAAACGTAATAAAGACAAAGTGGAATAAGGATGGAAAAGAATGTAGAATGAAAAATGTACTGTGACAAAAAAAAAATGCATGATGTGGAGTAAATTATATCAAGTTGAATAAAGCAGTAAAGTGGAATGAATATATAACATGTAAATGACCAATATACGTATTTTATGATGTGTGACATGCATAATAGAAGATGTAATGTGGCGCAAATATACACAATCATTGTAGGGTAAATCATGTACGATGGAGACATTAGGTTAAGTGGAATATAGGGTGTAAAAATGGACCAATTGTGGAGTGAAGTATCAAATGCAGAATTATATGCAAATACACAAGTGGAATTCAAGGATTTAAAAAAAATGACATAGTGGAGTAAAGCAAGCTTTCGTACATAGCAATGAAGTGAACAAAGATTCTCAAAAGTGGAATAAATTATGCAAAATGGTGCAATAAAGAACAATAAGCGATCCATATGATGCACCATTAACAAAATTATCTTGTGTGATAAAGGATGCAATGTGGAATAAAGTACACTATGTAGAGTGTAACATGTAAAGAACAGCACACAAATGTATGCAATGTGGAATAAATGATGTAATTTGGAAACATTAGGTTAAGTGGAATATAGGGTGTAAAAATGGACCATATGTGAAGTGGGGTATCAAATGGAAAATTACAAGCATACGCAAGTGGAATAAAATGTTTTCTAAAGTGGCGTAAACAAGCACTCATGCTTAACAATCAGTCCAAATAAAGCGATATGTACAAAGATATGTAATATGTATTAAACGATGTAACATGGATTTTAAAAAAACATGTGGAATAAAGGATGAAATGTGGAATAAATTATGCAAAATAGTACAAGGTTCAACAAAGAACAATCACTGGACTGGATGATGCACTGTGGACAAAATTAGGTGATGTGATGAAGGATGCAAAGTGGAATAAATGGACCAATTTAAAATAGAACATGTAAAGCGCAACATACAAACGCAATGCGGAATAAAAATACAAACATGAAGCTGCGGTGCAGTTTTCCGCAACTTCTAAAAATATCAAGACGGAATAATATTTTCCACTTGATCATGAAGTCACAACATGCGGACTATTTTTTTTCTCCGGCGGTTTTGTCAGCCATGCTGTCAGACGATCCTTTTCGGAATTGGAATGGGAATCCTGCACTTAAGTGACTCATCCTATGAAACTTTGATATGATGAACTCGTCTGCCATGATGTCATCGAGTGGCTGGCAGAATTTACACACGCGCAGCTCTATAAAAATCATATTTTAAGTCACGCGTTGAAGCCGATGGGATGATGTCACACTGGAGATCCGCTCCCGGTCAGACAATGTGGCTAAGTGGAATAACACCGGAATAACACAGCTAAGTGTCACACATCCCGTTAAGCAACGCAATAATTGTGAAAATAATAATAGTTGGGAAAAAATGTCGCCTAATTGGAGAAAAGGAGTCATGTGGAGGAAAAGGTGGAAAAACGGATGATATGGAGTAAACCAAATCATTTGCTCTCACTTTGAAAAGAAAAATGTACTGTTCCTGTTACCGCATCAAAAAGCATGAATTTAGAATTGTTATCGCCTGAAAAAAAAACATGCGTTAAAATCTTATATCCGCTCGCATTTGAGAACCAGGACTAAATCAGAATTCAGTAATATGTTGCTGCAAGTTCCAATTAATTTGCTCTTAATTTGAAAAGAAAGTTGCATTGTTTCTGCCACAATATCAATATACCTGCAAAAACCCTGATAAAATGTCACATACCCCATCGGTTCTAGTTCCCCCATTTAAAAATTACTGCTATAACATATTTTAGCAAATAGTTGAATGTTGCATGTTCCATTTTGTTTGCTCTCATTTTAAAAAGGGAACAATACTGTTCCTGTTACTGCATCAAAAAGCATTCAATCAGAAAAAAATCTCACATACCCCTACCTGAAGACCACTGCTACAACATGATTCAGGAATAATTTACTTGATGAACCACATTGCTCTTAATTTGAAAAGAAAAATGTACCGTTTCCTACATGGCCTCAAAACGTATTAATTAGTTGTTGATACCTGTAAAAACTCGACTAAATCTCACGTACACCCATTTGAGAATCACCAACTTCACACAATTGAGTACATTTCTTCATGTTCCAATTAATTTGCTTTTAATTTGAAAACAATGAACTTTTTTTATCACTGCATCAGAAAGCATTCATTTCGAGTTGTCCATACCTGCAGAAACCCTGTTAAATATCAAGTTTTTGAACAGAATGAAATATTTTTCGGTCAAAATCAGTGGAAGTTTTCCTGTTCTCCCTCTTTAATTCATATGTATGAAAATGAATCTCCCTTCTGTTTGTATGTGTGTGTACGGGGTCAGCTGCAGGCTTTGCAAACACCATCTTGTGACGTTCCGCAGTCGTCCCATTCAACCAGACCGTCGGGCACAAAGTGAGCTTTTATGTCCGCATGAATCACTACTTTTATCCCATATCGTGGTGTCTCACTGCCGTTCCGAAATTTGCCGCACAAGAGCGTCCAAAGTCAAAGACGAGGGCAGGAAGTGGAATGCTTTTGCTCCTAGTGGAAAGAAATGTCCCCGCTTTGTCAATGTTCGGATTGTTGGAGCTCACAACGGAGCTGGCGGGAGGGTGGAGGGACTCGGGGGGGGGGGTTCTTTTTTTTTAGGAGGGGGGGTGTCATCTGAGGCTCTTTATTTATCTCTTCTTGTCTCATCAAGTGAAGAATACTTTTATTCAGCAATTCCTGGTTTGTCGATGGGGGGATGTGGTCGCTACATGAGGCACGATACTGCACAAATGAGGCAGAAAGTGACAAATTTGGATTCTATGAGGAAAAGAAGAAAAATAAATATAGGATGCAATGTAAAAAAAAGAGGCAAGTGCATAGAATTTAGAATGCAGGGGACAAAAAAATTGTACTGTGTGTCCAGAATGAGGAATATGGGGAATAAAGGATAACAGAGGCACAATGATTAAAAGACAACTGATTGGTAATTATTTTTCATAATCGATCACTCATTTCTAGAAAAGAAAGATTGTTTCATTCCTCACAATTTCATCCTCTCAACAGCAGATCATCTTGTTCTCAAACTTTTTGGTCAGGACCCTTTTAGAAAGCAACATTTGCAAGGAGACCCATTGCAAACATTTGCAGAAACAAAATACTTCAAATTTAAACCCTCATGTTCACTTTCAATTTGATATTTGTTACTATTCAGCGATATCGAATTTTAGAAAATAATTGCAAATTGCATGCCTCCCTATAACTAACCGATTTCATTTCAAATTATTTAATCAAAAACATCGTTATAAAATGACCCCAAAATGATTAAAATATGACATAAGGGTTAGAAATGTGATACATGTATTAATCGACGGATGAATAGCCTAATGTACAATTATTACTTGCAGCCTTAAATGATAATAACAAAAAGATGCAAAATTAGGCACAGAACACAAAAAACGTGATGTGGAATAAGGCAAGATGGAAAGCAAGTTGTCAAAGTCGAGTCTGGCTTCGTCGACTACTTCTGAAGTGTTGCTGCTGGATGGCGCTTTTTTTTTGGGGGGGGGGGGGGGGGGGGGCAACAACGGTGTGAGGAAAGTCAAGAGGAGGAAAAAGGGGGCGCCCCTCACAAGAAACCTCACTGTGTCGTCCCGCTAGAATGCCGCCTCTCAACTGCATGACACACACGCACCCACGCACACAATGTGTGTGTGTCGCACAAAGAGAATTAAATGGAGGCTTTGTAGTTGTGTGTGCGTGCTTTTTGCTACGTGGTGAGGACCAAATTCTGGGTTTTACTGACTTTGTGGGGACCACAGAAGTTCAGACCTGTTTTTGAGGATCAAGGTTTGCTTTTAGACTACACGTTTGGATTGGAATTTTATTGAGGTTAGGCGCGTGTCAACGGGATGTCCCCACTATGATCGATCCCCCCAACTTGTGTGTAAATGTGTGTGTGAGGACCTTCTAAAGTCGTTCTTGAGCTCACAATTCGGAATGATAGCAACTTTGTCAGGAAAACGCCGCCTCAAATGGAATACAGTATGCTAAATGCTGCGATGTGGAATAAAGACCGCAAAGTGAAAGCTTGTAACATGGAATACAAATTTAAATAAGTGATGCAATGTAGGGTGTCTAACATTTTGAAAAAAAGTGTAAACTACAGAACAAGAAAATGAAAATGTAATTGTGAACAAAAGACAAAAACTGGAATACATGGTGTCTTAAGTACATAATTGAAGTATATGGAATATTATATGCAACGTGGATTAGATGATGTAATGTGGAATGAAAGGCAGAAACTGGAATAAAATATGTTCTAAAGACTAATAGATGGAATAGGGAGTAAAATATGCGATGTGCATGAAACAATGCAACATAAGTAAAAGACATAAAATGGAATAAATGACATTCTGTGGACAAAAATGTAAAACAATGTAACTCAGAACAAATGACATAAACTGGAATACATGGTGTCCTAAATACATAATTTAAGTATATGGAATATTATATGCAATGTAGACTAAATGATTTAACAAAATGATCTAAAACCAAAATGATGGACTATAGAATGATATTTGCAATGTGGAATAAGCAATGTAATGTGGAATAAAATGGAGAAATTGGAATAAAGTATGTTTTATGGACAAAATGATGGAATATGAAAAAAGATTTATTTAAAAATTGCAGGAAAGCGCATTGAGCCAATCGTCCAGATCCTGTCAAAAACAGCACGGCCTTCTTTCGGGTCCTGACGAATGACCCCGAAGTCAATTTAGACAACAGTCACCCTTTCTTGTGCCTGACTAAAAAGTTGTCGAGTTGGCCCAGCTGAGACTTTGATTAGCATGCTGGTGTAGTTGATGACCTCATCCCGGAGGCCCCGCGGGCAATCCCCAATTCCCGCCGTCCACCCCCTGCGAGCCTCACTTCCTGTCAGCCGCCGCCGGCCTCCGATTGGACGCTTTCTACGCACTCAGCAGGAACTGCGCGATGATGAGCGCATGATGTCGGGATGCTATGTCCCCCCCGTGCCCCCCCCCGGCTCTTCTGAATGACTTCACCGGAGCAATGGAGGCATTGTGCGGGGAATCGGGCCGGATATGAGGCCTCTACTGTCACCCCGTGCACCAGCCACAGCCTTGTCCACCGTGTGTGTGTGTGTGTGTGTGTGTGTGAGACTTTGTTGTTGTTTTTTCCCAGAAATCTTTATATTTTAATTTATCCATAGAGTTGAACTGAATTTTCAATTTTGCACAGCCTGAGTTGGCATGTGATAAACTTCCTGTGCATTTTTCTGCAGGACTTCTTAAGACTTTTTTGTGGGTCAACTTGCAGTGAACATACGTACTGAATTTCAAGTCGCCATCTTGAACTGACTTCAGGGGCTGGATTTTCCAAGTAACTTCATTACATTGAATGGTGACCTTTGTCACTATACTTGGAAGCAAAATGGCTGACTTCCTGTTTTTTCATGATTTTTTTTTTTTTTTAAAGCAGTACGTTTCAATTATTTTTTGCAAAGCCACGACGACCTTAAATAAGATTATTTTAGTTTATAGTTTGTTTTTTAATTAGAAAAACTTTCAGCAAATGTTAACTACTTTTTTACAGGATTTATACAGGTTAAAGGTTTGTCTGAGCCAATGGTGTCAAACATAAGGTGTGCGGGCCGATTTTGGTCCGCAAAAGGGTTTAATCCAGTTTGTGAGATGATTTTGTAAAGTATAAGAATGAACTGAATATTCTTAATAAATGAAAAACTTGAAATGTTTTATGATTATTAGCAATGTCAATGATTAATGGCTCGCTTTTACTATTTTGGACAGTAATAAAAAATACTAATACATTTGAAGTTGTTGTTTTAAAGTTATATAAATATATACCATGATTTTATTGGATTTTCCTTCATAAGATAAAACGAGTTTGTCATCCCTGGTCTATGCAGGAAAAAAACAAAGTGCATCAAAGTGCCTGAAAAAAAAAAGAAAAAAGATGCCAATCCTTATTTTATCAAAATTACTTCACATAATAAGCGGCTCTAGAAAATGCATGGATGTTTTAAAGACATGCTGACCAACTTTCACGCTGCAAGAAATTTTCACACCTTGCGAAATCCATTGCGTTCGAGACCGCCATTGCAATTTTACAGGTTGTAAAATTCGGATCGTCAACAATAGGATGGAGTAAAAGTGTACGCAATTGTTTGCCTCGGGCTCAACGGGCAGGCAGATTTCCTCGGGGACGACGGGCCCAGGACGCCGGGGCTCTCTTGCGTCCACATGGACGGCCAAGACAAACGGCAATGCAATCTTCTCCCTAAGCTCCGCAAACAAGGCCAGACGCATCCCTTCTCATCAGCCAGCGCCACATCCGGGCCTCACCCGCAATTGCTAGCCACGGCGCTAAATGCTAACGAGACAAAAATGTAGTCCCAATTGCATTTTTTTTTTTTTTTTTAAAATGAGGTTGCGTTTTTGTCCCTTTGTAACTTCATTACTGTCAAGAAACAGCAAGATGTCTTATACAGGACAACAATGATTCTCAGTTTAAAAAAAATATGTCGACTCATTTAATAACTGTTACCGAAGGGAACATTCTATTATTAGATGATTGTGTATCATTGTTTTTTTTTTTTTTGTTTTTTTTAAGTTTTGGTTTGCTTTAGAAACACTTTTCGTCGTAAAAAAATCCATTATAAATTGGAATTTGTCTTCTCACTCATTGTAGTTTTTAAGCCCAGAATATTATTATATCATATTAAAATTAATATATGAATATATATGTTATACTATTATTTTTACTAAAAAAAAAAATGCAGTTTTACTTTGTATTCACGCTTTCTTTTCTTATTTATTTTTTTACATTTTGCCTCAAAATTGCAGTTTTTGCATCTAATAAGTTTAGAAAATGTCAATGAACTTTCCATATAATCACTTATATTTTGCATTTTTTCTTCATACTTTTTTTGCTGCAGAAAACTTCAAAAAAAAAGTTGTTTGTTTTAACCTCAGAATTATATACTATAATAAAATACGTAACTGTATTATTTTTATTATTGTTACTATTATTTTTATTAAAAAGAATTAATGATTGCTTTTTCATCTCAGAATATATATAGAATTTTTCTTCACAGTTTGTTATCATTAAAATGCAGTTTTTATGCAAATTACTTTTCTAAAAACCCAAGTGATTTTTTCTTAAATAAAACTGCAATTTAGCTTTTAATTAATCACAAATGATATATTTTAAAAATGTCCGTCATATCCTCCTATTTTGATTTTTGTTCTTCTCGGGTTAATTCGATCCGTTAGAATGTTGTATCCCCCCCCCAGATAAAACCGACCCCCCACCTGACCCATGGCAATCGGGGGCGTGGCAATCCCGTTCAATCAACAGCGCAGACGTCCACACCGAGCGAGACGTTCTTAGCGAGGCCATAGCTCAGCTTTAAACGCGGCCGCCCATCGACCCGTCTGCCCTGCCGTCGACCATCCCCGCGTTAAAAAAAAATTAAATAAAATAATAAAAAGCATCGCGCCCGGCAATCTTTTGTAAGCTGACCCAGAAAAGCGCGCGAGGGTCTCTTCATCTCCGCCGCGTCGGCTATCGATTTCCGCTGAGGCTAATGACTTTTTATGTGCGTAATATATGAGGCGGCATCGGAGCCGTTTGCTCAGCGCCGCCGCCTGTTTTGGCACCCGCTGTCGAGGGACTCGTACGTAGACCCCGATATACGTGGCGCCGCCGCCGCCACGCGAGACGCCTTGTAGCTTAGCTAGTTCGCCTTTCGATTTAGGCCGCGTCGTCGTTGGACCGCACGTACAAAAAAAGTCAGCGTGCAGCCGCTACCTTTCAAAATATTCAGACAAAAAAATGATCAAAATTTTTTTTGGATCAAATGAGACAAAACTCACAATGAGGAAAAAAAAACTTGTTTTCTATTTTTTTTCCTAATGTTCTAATTACATTGCAAGTTTTTTTTCACCTTAAAATTGTAATATATTCCCAGGATATATTATTTGAGATTTTTTACTATTTTTTTCTTATTTGTTGTCATTAATCGTAATATAAGGATGTGTACTATTGAATTTTTTTTTTTGTCATTGAATTGTAGTTTTATTGTCTTGTTTTCTTATAAAATTATTGTTTTTAATCTCTCAAAATTGTATTTTCTCCTCAATTTTATGAGTGGTTTTACTCAAAAATGACTGAAATTTTCAGAATCCTGTAAAAAAAAAAGGGATTGAATGTCATGACCGTAAATACGTATGATTATGTTTTTGAGATTGAATGAGTCAAGACTGGCTTAATAAATTGTAATTTTGTATCAATTTTTTTTTTAATTAAGACATTTTGGGTTGTTTGAATTATGGCATAATTTAGGTGATTTACATTTTTTTTTTGCGATAACAGTCAGTTGGAAAATGCGTTTAATTTGATTGCATTTTAAGCAGCCTGAAAGTCGGGGTACATCGTTTACGTCGTTTACGTAGAGGCAAACGACCGCCTGGCTAGCCCCTCCCCCTATACTTAATGGTCGCATGGATTTTCTTCTTCTGTGGTTGTCATTTGTCTCATGGCTGCCCAGCCGTAACGCGACACGCTAATGACGCTGCGCAGACGCAATTTGCGATGATGGTCTTCCGCTTTGTCGATAGTTGCGACTCCGCCTCCAGTCACTGCAAAACGTTAGGACACGCATACGTAATGCGTGCTAGCATTCAGTACGGGTTAGCCTAGCTTATGTTTCGCCTCGCTTACACAATTGTATGATGGATCATATTTATTCACAGAAAACGAATCCCAGCTTTATTTGGCGTATGACTGACTATAGTAATATTAATAAGACTTGTGTAGTATTTTGACCATTTTTTGATTTTTTTTTCACATTTTTCTCGCAGTATTTTAGCCAAGGGGTGGCACACTCCTTGTAGTGTGATAGGTGAATGGTCGTGTTACCATCTGGGTGAAATTTCAGCTCCCTCATGTCTTCTATCAGTGCTTTCACTTTGAGGTGAAATGTCTTTGATGTAAAGATCGAAGGATTGGATAAAATACCGCACAGGGTTAAAAGCAAAATGGTCGACCTTGCTCAAGTACCAGGCATGGATCCTTGAGACATTTTCATAAGTTCTCCTGGTTTCGAGTCTTGGTAAAATTGGTCTTGGGTTCTTGTTGAATTTTTGTCAAGATGGCCGACAAACTGTTAAAATTTTAACACGTGTCCTTATGAATTTTTCAGTTGTCCTATTCTAATGGACAAATTTCACGTGGCTTGGTAAAACTCACTGACTTTTTCCAAGCTTCCAGAGAGGCGCAAATGAAATGAAAATGAATTCCAAGTTGCATTTTGCAATGCGACTTTTTCGTAGTTAAATTTTTGTCAAGATGGCCGACAACCTGTTAAAATTTAACACGTGTCCTTTTGACTTATTCAAGTGTCCTATTCTAATGGACAAATTTCACGAGGCTTGGTAAAACTCACTGACTTTTTCCAAGCTTCCAGAGAGGCGCAAATGAAATGAAAATGAATTCCAAGTTGCATTTTGCAATGAGACATTTTCCTTCTCAGACCCAGCCCATTCAGTTGTGTCCACAGTTGTGTCTATTTTGTCCCAGCAAAGTTAAATGCATCCCACCCAAACACATGACATGTCTTCAGAAAGGCCACGACGTCCTCTACCAAGCACATTAAGTCTTCGTAAGATAGCTCAAATCATTCCAAAGAAAAAGCCCCAAACCAATGTCCACTACAGTGGACGCTAACGAATACTGTAATAGAATAATATTGCAATACATTAATGCATATGGTGTTGCTTGTATGTCAAGCATCGGATGTGCGCATATGCAAATGAGGCTGGACAAGTGCCAGTTTGCTGGTTGAGCGCGGGTGAGATGCCCTCCAGTAAAGAGAGCATCATACCAGAACCGGACCCCCACTCGGACATTTCACCCCGAGGTCTCGCCCATACGACGCAGCTGCGCACGGATCTTAACGTGTACTGTATACGTGACCTATATGTTAGCGTGTGTGAGTCATTACAGCCCTGATAGGGACGCGTGAAGACAAGGTTCCCTTTGATAACAAACATCGGTCTTGAAACCTTACTTAGAAACCCCGAATGTGGCTTGAAACCCAATTTTTTGGTTTGTAAAACTTGAAACTTGAAACCGTAACGATCTATCTTGAAGCCCAATTTTGGAGCTTAATCCTCTCTTTGAGCGTTTGGGGGGGGGGGGGTTATATATGGGGGTTAGACGATCCGGAGGGGTTTCATGTTTTCTCCTGGCAGGTGGGCGGGCGTCGCCCAATGAAAAGCACATGTCTTTGGATCACAAGCACATGTGGATTAAACCTCAAGCCACGCCCCCTTTCTCCAATTCAACCACATCGGTGGAATGCTCACACGGCCAAAACAACCTAAAATTGCACAAATCTTCCAATTTCAGCCTCCCATTAGTAATTATTTGGATTTCTGTAGTCCATGAAAAGCTCATTATTTGTTGTGTTTATTCAAGATATTTGCAAAGATTTGCTTTTGAGAAAACGATACTCAAACCACTTAGTTTTGAAAAGGTTTGTGAGTACAAAACAAATTCCTCTTGTGTGATATTGCCTAATTGTGTCATTTTTAATAGCTAAACAATACCAAATATACAATAATAAGTGGTGACTAATTAAAAATAAGGAAAAATGATTTTGTAGTATACTAGAAAATATTTTATTTATTGTATTTATTTTATGAATTCAAATTGAATGAATTTTTAGTCGATTCAGAGAATTGATAGAGAAATACATATATATATATATATATATATATATATATATATATATATATATATATATATATATATATATATATATATATTAGAATAAATTCTACAAAATATTCAAGTGACAGCCCTACTTCGACCATTCCAATTTCTTTGGTTTAACATTTTTAAGAATTGTGACAAATGTTTAACTTTAACTTAATATGATTTCACAAAAATGCTGCTTCTAACGTTCAACTTTTGTTATATTTAAAAAAAACTCTATTTTTAAAAAAATTCTCTCTATTTTCCTTGTGAGTCAATATTTTTTTGCGTATTTTTTTAATTAACAGCCCTGCTTGTACCATTCCAATTTCTTTGGTTTAACATTTTTAAGAATTGTGAAAAATGGTCATTGAACTTTATAATTTGAGAAAAATGCTGCATCCAACATTCACTTTTAAGTTCAAAATTTTTTGTCTAATGACCTATTACTTCGTTTTTTATCACTAATCAACACTAAATAAACATGATCAATAGGTAAACTGTAGGAAAATGCTTTGCGATACTTTAAAAATACGCATTAGCAGATACAATAATCGAAGGAATATTCAATAAAATAATATTGTAAAAATGTTCAATAACGACAGCCCTACTTCAAATTTGTAACCCGTCTCGAAACCCATCTTTCAACACATTTCCTAAAACCATATTTGAACCCCCTTTCTTGTTTTAAAACCCTCTAGCCTGTCTTGAAACCCTATTTGAACCATCATGTGTCCTTGAAAAACTGTTGTCTTGATTTAGTTGGTACTACAAAGTATATTTTGACGACTTTATGCTCATTTGCTTCCTTGCGTCTGTGTCGGCCATCAATCAGCTTTTAGGAGACCGACGACACTTTTATCGCGCCACAAACGAGCAATCTTAGCGCGCGCTAACGACGAGGCACTCAAGTCCGACTAGAGCTCATCAGATGTCCGTCAAGACCGCGACGGCTCTTCTTGGCCTCGGGGTCCTAAAAGGAACCCCACGAAGATGAATCAGTTGAGAAAGGCGTACGTTTTATGTCTTGGACGCAAAGTTATTTATATCTTTTCACATTGCATCATTGAATACTGTATATATGTTCATGAACACAAAATACCAATAAAAAACATGGCGCTGAATAAAAAGGTTTTGAAATGTGTCAAATAGTGGTCAAACATTAATACATATGATTATAAATGTCTTGCCATGACAGAAATCATTATTAGAGATAGGCGAGTACCAATACAACTTTATAGTTTAAAGTATAAATACTTTTCACATTTTAAAAAATATAAAGTATCTGCACATGCGTAACAATTTCACCGGGGAGGTTGATACTACTTCACGGTTTCACTTATTGCGACATATATGTGTGTGTGTGTACATTATATATATATATATATATATATATATATATATATATATAAATAAATATATATATATAAATAAATATATATATATAAATAAAGAAAGAAAGAAAGAAATATATATATATATATATATATATATATATATATATATAAATATATATATATATATAAAAAAAAATATATATATATATATAAAGAAAGAAAGAAATATATATATTATATATAAGAAAGAAAGAAAGAAATATATATATATATATATATATATATATATATATATATATATATATATATATATATATATATATAAGAAAGAAAGAAAGAAATATATATATTATATATAAGAAAGAAAGAAAGAAATATATATATTATATATAAGAAAGAAAGAAAGAAATATATATATATATATATATATATATATATATATATATATATATATATATATATATATATATATATATATATATATATATATGTATTTTGTGAGGCCAGGTCCATTGCTTTTACACTTACTATGTTTATGGAGTATGTTGTAGATTTTTGACACTCATGTGTTAGCGTGCAAATGAAGACAACATGCAAAAATGACATTGTGCGAATGTGGCCGCAGGCATCATCACGCACGTGCCTGAGGTGCAAGGCCATCTCTAGTAATTCCGGGGAACAATAGCGTTCCCGGTCATTCCCAAGTCTGTCATTTTGTCACGCGTGGACTTCTTGGCCTTCTTCTCACCTCCCCGCTGACCCGCCAAGCCAGCTACTCCCCAACTCATAAGGGAAGCCAAATGAAATCGGCCCCAATAATACACCCCCCCCCCCCCCCCTTCCAACTACATCATCCCCTCCTCCACACCACCGAAGGGGATCTCATTTCCTTCACCGAGTGCATCACTATACACACACTCACACCATCACACGCACGCCAAAATGCATACATGCAAACACACACACACTCATGTGCAAAAAACATACGCGAGACTCCCAGTCACGCCCACCTCACACACACCCACCCACACACACACACACTTGGGCTGACACTGATAAATTTTCTTTGTGGAATCTCCTGAATGTGGGAGTGGGCCCACTTGCAGATGTTGGAAAAATGTTCACACCCCCCAACTCTCACACACCCAAAAAACTCCGGACCAGCACCCCACCCAGTCCCGGGCGAGCGCATCCACCCTCTTTTTCTCCCGACGGAGCCTTGCGCTGCTTGTCTTGTTGTGACAGCGACTGTTCGCAACACACACACACAGATAATCGCACACACATGCACACAATAGACCCACTAACATACACATATATACACTGACAAACTCACATATTTTCTCCAAAAAACACACATGCACAAACACACACAGACTCAAGTAAATACAGACTGACACTCAGATGTGCACGCATACACTTACACACATGAAAAACTTCAAACTGCCAAATACCGGTGCCAATAGTTGCTTTATCCTTAATGAACGCAATGACAAACAATGACTCAACACATACATTTCACATAATTGTATTAAGACACACACGCACATATACACACACACACACACACATACACCCACATGCACACAAACAGAAAGGGGTTTTCTTTCGTTGCGGTGACAGCCCATAAACATAACTGTAACCATCACAAAAGATTGCTCAGACCTTAACCAATCAATCAATCAAATTTTATTTCGATTGTATTTCTATTTCTCTTCTATTTCTTTTGAAAAAAGAAGTCATACAGACATCTTTTCGTTGTAGGTACACAACAGCATTCCCTGCTCAAAGCTCCCAGAAGGGGAAGGAAAAACTAAAAAAAAATCAAAAACCCCAATTTGGGGAAAATCAGAAACCTTCAGAAGGGACCACAGGTGGGAGGAGCTTAACCTCATCTCAAACTAAATCTGATCCAAACCTAAACTCTAAAAGCTTGACCCTCAAAAAGAGGTCTGAAATTTTGAGATTCACCAAAATGGTCCCCACAAGTGCAAGAGGTCCCCACAAACACAGTAAGTTCCAGGATTCGGTCCCAGGATTCCTAACCCTAAAAAATCTAAGCTGTTCTCACAAATATAGCTATACAGGACCACACACACACACATAAACGCCAGAGCGATGGCTCGACGACATCATTGACAGCAAACAAATAAAAAGAGAAAGGGGGGGAAAAAAAAAGCTTCCATTTGCAAAGCAGATGAAATGCAAATAAGATGAACTTTTGGGCTCAAATATGACGAGGACGGCCCAGGAGACAAAAGTCATCAAAACCAGAGCGCCTCTCATCATCAGGAAAATGAAAAGCCACGCCGGCACGGGTCATATTTCACTCCCCGAGATTTTATCCGAAGACTCGAGATTAAAAAATGTTTTCCCTTTTTAACAAGCGACTCCTATTCGCAGGCCGCGTCGTGGTTACGGCGCCCCCGACGTCTATTGTGGGACGCGTCCAAACAATAAATCGGCGTTAAAAAAGAAAAAAAAAAAACCGAGATGACATCCGACTCCTCATTTACATGAAAGACAAATTCATCAAAGCGAAAACACGGCAGAGTTTGCGGGAACGTCTTTGATTCATTACGCCGTCATTAATCTTCTGTCGCCCGCGCTCGGAATCATGATTATTTTTTATTCATTTTGTTACTTCTCAGTCGTGGCGCACGATATTATCGATCGGGCCAAATGTTTGACGCGTGCGTCGCGATGTCGTCCGACGCCGTTCTCAGCTGGAGGCCGTTATTGAAATCCCATGCTTGTACAACTTGACCAACGGACATGAAATTCGAGTCAAATATGGAATTTCCCTCATCAACATTAAGCCTCATTAATAATTGCATCCATGAAATAGCTGCGCCGCCAAAGTCCGGCGCCATAACGCCGGGGAACGGAATGGCGGTTGCCGAGGCGACCGAGGGCCAAGGTGCCGTTCGGGTTGGGCTTAACGAGGCCGCGTTGCGTAGCGCAATTAGCGGCTAGCTCGTTAGCGCATATTTTGAAAGCAGATGCCGGCCGGTGGATCCGAGCCTGACCCAACTGCGTGTGTGTGTGTGTGTGTGTGTGTGTGTGTGTGTGTGTGTGTGAGACCTAATGTGTGTATACATGTGCATGAATGTGTGTGTGTGTGTGCATCTCCTTTGTTTTTGCTATATGGTGGGGACCAAATCCCGGGTTTTACAGTCTACGTACGTGGGGACGGTTTTGGTGGAGTAAAATATTTCAGAACTTTTTTTGAGGGTCAAGATTGGTTTTTAGAGTTTAGGTTAGGATTGGGTTTTGGTTGAGATTGGAGTAAGGGGAAAGTAAGACAATCCGCTGTGATTTTTGAGGTTAGGAAATGCTTTATGTCAATGGGAAGTCCCCACCACCACAGAAAAACATGCATGCATGTGTGTGACATTTGTGTGTATACGCATAGATGTGTGTGCGTGCCCTTGGTTTTTTGCAACCAAATCCTGGTTTAACTGTCTGCAGGGTCCTCTTGCGCTTGTCGAGACCCTCTTGGTGGACCTCAAAAGTTCGGACCTTTTTTGAAAGATTTGTTTTACAGTTTAAGTCACTGGGATATCCCCACTACGATAGAAGTGTGTGTGTAAGAGAGAACGTGCAGGTGTGCGTGTGTGAGCGAGAGTGCGCGCGTGCAGCACGTTGCCACGGCAACACTTTGCCGCTGGCCCGGCTGGACAAACAGCGGAAGACCAGGATTAAGTAATCGAACACGATCCAGCGGTCTTATTAAAAACTCGAGCTTGTATTCCCTACGGATATTCTCTTATTGTAAAGGTTATTAACTTCATATTATGACAAACATTGTTACATATGTTCAATATAAAGACAACACACAGGAGGTCACAGCAGACGGTGGGCAGCCATCTTTGTTATATTCCTCCTTAACAGCATCGACGCCCAATTTAGCAAAAATATCCGCCCGTGGCGTCAAGCGTCCCGACGTCTTTCCCTACCTCGAAGGGGACGTAAACGCCCTCAAAGTTGCGGTGGAACTTTTCACTTGTGAAAAGTCAGCGTGTCGTTGCTGACTGGATGGCGGCCGTAATAACGCCGTCTTTACGTTTTCTCCGCCATAAGCATCATATAACAGAGGGGAGGCCTTTAGTCACCTCCTGCGATTCCGCTTTACGACGGCGGAAAGCGTCCGAGGTTGGCAGAACGGGCACGACGAAGCAATTTGGTGTGTGTCCCCCCCCCCCCCCCCCCCCCCCCCAACCATAAACAATCAGCCGGGGTAATGGAGGCCATAATGCTAATCTTTACGGCCCACCGCGACCCCTGACGCTGATTTAATTAGCTTTTTTTTCCCCCCTTTCCATACCGCCGCTTCCCGCTGGCTGTCTCTCAGCTGCCCTATCTGACTTTAACGAGATTTTTAGGCAATTTAGCTAAAATTGTCGCGCGAGATGCTCACCTGCAACGTAAACAGAAAATACATTTACAGCCAGCACAAGGACCAGGAGCGGTTTTTCATACTGCGAGATGCGCGCTCTAAAACACATAATTTTTATCTTATGATGAAATTATTAATTTTCAGACATTCTACATTTACACATGAGTGCATTTTACTTTAAAAAGACTATTTGGTGTCACTCCAGAAACACTGCAATTTAGACTCGGATTTTCTTTACTTAGACTGGAACTAAACTAAGCAGTCTTTTCTCAGTTATATTTTGCCAAGCCCCCCTCGGAAAAAGAAAACTTTTCAAGCCCCGCCCCAAACCTGCATCGTTTTTAACATTAAAGAAAAAGCAATATAAATCAGCATTCAACACCTGTTCAATATTTTTTACAGCGTTTATACGGGTTACAGATTAGTCTAAAACTGAAAAAAATAACCAAGTACATCAAACTGCCTGACACAAAAACAAAAAAAAAATGATAATTCTTATTCAAATTATAAATATCCAATTACACATGACAAAAACAAAGCCTTGCCATTTTAAGATACTATATTTTCGTTTTACCGATACCAATACAGCAAACTACAGCACCGCATTGACAAAAGCTTGACCGTGTAATGGCATGTCGCTCAAAGAGACGTATGAATTTATATAATATTATTTCAATATGGACTCATCCCAATAAAAAAAGTTTGACATAGATTCATATATTTTGGCCTGGATCGAACTTGATAGCGATTCAGTCCAGTGTAATAGATAATATCACCCCTGATTTTGTCAGAGATTTTTCAGAATAAGTAAGGTTTTTGGCCTTTTTAGTTCCATAACTTTCCACACAATTTAACTTCTTGTTTAGCCAACAAAGCATTTTTGCTCGAAAATCAAATCGTCCGACTAAAAGGTCACAAAAAAAAGAAGCCGAA
Organism: Hippichthys cyanospilos; assembly: GCF_059441005.1. Classification (NCBI taxonomy): domain Eukaryota; kingdom Metazoa; phylum Chordata; class Actinopteri; order Syngnathiformes; family Syngnathidae; genus Hippichthys; species Hippichthys cyanospilos. Next base: position 4,557,834 of record NC_142380.1, read on the forward strand.
GTTAAATCTCCTAATGAGATGGCGCCGCCACCTTGGCAGTAGACGTCCTAATTTATGTTGGCGCCATTTCACGTAAATGACAAAAGATCAAAGCTCACCAGATAAAACTGTGGAAAATGTCAGAAATGATGGCGTCGTCCCGCAGAGGACGGACGAAGCTCTTGCTTGTCTTCATCTGCATGCGCCGCCGACTTGGCGTCAGGCATGACACGCAACAATACAAGTGTGTGTGTGTCGTGAAACACATACAAATGTTCCAAGGTACTGCTGAAACACCAATTGCTTTGTCTCAATCACTTAATTCTATCAATTACATCAATATGAACTCGTTCAATGCCAAAGACGTATATATACGTTAATTAGAAGTTGTTTTTTTTTGGGGGGGGGTGGATTTTGTTCTCAAAAATACACACAGTAACCATAATTCACGAATATTTCGGGTCATCGTTATCTACGAAAGCAGTAGTTCTCAAATGGTGGTACGAGTACCCCTGGGAGTACTTAAAGGAACTCGAGATTTTAAATAAAACAAACAAACATCTTTTAACAATAAATATTGAATTAATTGTTGCAGGGAAATATGAGTTCGTGAAATAAATTATTACTCAAATTTATTGTTGTAAAAAGCCGACTCAATTTGTCTCGTGCCACCACTCGTTACCTGTCAAGTTAATGATTTATTTTTGTGAACACATCTACAAAACAGGATGCTTCGTTGAATATTTTTGCTTCCCGTTCATAACTTTTTCACAAACCTTTGCATTTTTAAGAGTATCATTTTCAAAGTGAAGAAATGGTCCAAGTCAGCGGTGGCAAATTCCGGTCCTTGTTTTCAATGTTTCCCCTCAACCAACGCACCTATTTAAATGTTCAGCTCATTAGCATGCGTCACGGAATCCTGATAATGACCCAGATCTGAATCAGGTATGTTGCTTGAAGAGAAACATCGAAATAAAAAAAAAAATTGTAAAGTGAGCATCGCACTCTCAGTAAAGATGTACCTAATGAAGTGTCCACTTGTTTCACTAATTCCATGGGCGTGAAATGATGTCCGTTTTCCGGTAAGTTGGTGCGTGTAGCTAAATGCTAATGAGATCCTTTTCTATCTCTTAACACGTTGACCTCGGGACATTCAGCAGCGGGACGCTCTACTCCAACGGGACCTTTAATGCGGATGATATTTCCCGCTCGGCAGCGGCGGGATGTTTAGCTCGGGATTTGCTGACGGTCGACGGAATGACTGCCGGGGGACCGGTTAGCCAGCCCATGACGGAACGACCCCCCCAAAATATATACCGCGTTTTTACCGCAAGTTTTCATGGGATTTTTTTTTTTTGATGGATAACCTTTGAATTCTATTCATGATTTATTTTAGGATTCCTTTTTCTTTTACCGCCATTTATTCAAATGCATATGGAAGTACATGATCCTTTTTTTTTTTAATAATTAATTTAAAAAATTTGAAACAAGTCTTGGAAATACAACATTGCCAAACCCTCAAAATAAATGACCAATAATAACCTAATAACCTAATAACCTGCGGTGGGCAGCAACACAGCTCAGCTCCAATATAATAAATTATGCTTTTTTTTTTTGTTTTTTGTTTTAATGCAATCGCAAAACAAAGAGTAAAATGACCCAGGCAGGATGGACACATTTAGCAGGTTGTAACTAAAAGGAATGGGTCAGAGGTGCATTGAAATACACGAGGAGAATATGCATTAAATATCCATTAAAGTAAAGCAGCCAAACGTGATTTCTGGAGGGTCAAGATCAGATTTTGGGTTAAGATTAGGGTTCTGGGCCAGGGGTGAAGGTTGAGGAAAGGCTTGGGCCTTAGACTTGAAGGGCTAGGATTGGGATTAAGGTATTTGGGTTAAAATGATGCTAAGGGTGTCATAGATGATCCCATACTTTGTTTTTGCCATGTGAAGTGGCATCAGTTTTATTTCAGGCACTTTGATGCACTTGGTTATATATTTTTTTCAGTTTTAGACTAACCTGTAACCTGTTTAAATGCTATAAATATTTCTCTTTTTTTTTCCTTTTGTTAACGTTAAAGATACAATTTTAGGTATGCTTATAGATAATAATCCTTATTTATGGTTTGCATTCTTTATCCTGGGGGGCCTTTGCAAAATATAATCAAGAAACGCTGGATTAGAGACGCCGCCCTGAACTGCGATGGAGTTCAGTAAAGGGATCGGCAGTAACACTGACACTAGTAGAAGTGATGAATGAGAAATTTGGGAGTGGCGCTATGGGCGGGTTGGGACATATCGTCTTGCCCTTGGCCCTCGCCATCCATCCGCGCCCCTACGTGCTCCCACTTGGGTCCACCATATTGGATCTTTAGCGCTAATGAAGGCAACTGGAAGCACCGGCGCACGGCGGCTTGGCGGCACTTCCTGGCATCCCCCCGACGCCTCCGCCGCGTCCTCGCCTCCGGGAAAAGCACGCCGGCGATCGCCGCCGCCGGAACCCCAGTCGATCCGGGGCCTCGGATGCCGAGCGCCGCGCTGATGACAAAATCCATGAAAAAGAAACGCCTGCCCGATGGCTACGTCGATACGCGGACTGACGCGTTATTTATGGATTGGCTGCCGCGCTGTTGTTTCAAGATCCTATTGGATGAGGACGCGTTGAGAAGGTGGGAGTGAATGTATGGAGCCATTAGCGCACTTTGATAGCGGCGGCAGCTAACGTCTCTCAGCTCATTTCTCACGCGCCGGCTCTCCTTACATTATTGCCGCCATAAACATAATGTGGCGTAGCATATAGCATATTAGCACATATTACAGCGCATTAGGGCCTATTATGGCATATTACACTAAATGAGCTGATTTAGCTTCGGGATGTAATCTCCGAAAGTAGTTGTCATCTACCTGAAACGCTCCTCTGGTGCATACTTCCAGACATTAGTAGTCGATGACAGGGCAAAATCGCTATTGATTTTGAAGACTGGGCTACATAAGACTGTTGACTATAATGTAACTTTTTGTTTGTTTGGTTTTTTGCTTTGAAATAAAGCTAAGCCCCAAATAGGAGTGAGTTGAGACCTTTCATTAAGATAAAAATAGTGCTTTGCTTTGGAATCGTAGTGGAAGGGACCTGTTGAAGTGAGTTGAGGAGTTTCATGTCTTTCAGACTTTAAAAAACAGAAACTAGTTTGAAGCGAGGTTAGTTTTATCATAAAATAAATAAATAAAAAAAAATAATGGGTATGTATATAGCATTTTAGAACAGCTCAAAAAATGTATGGTAATTATAAAAACTATGAAATGATGAAATGTTGAGTTTTAAATGTTATGTGTGTATATATATATATATATGTGTGTATATATACGATCAACTATTTTAATGGTTTTTAATCACTTTAATGATTTTCAATACTGTGACGGGAACAGTAGAGTTTTCTTTTCAAATTAAGAGCAAATGAATTGGAACATGAATCAACTTATTGCTGCATTTTGTCATTGGGGCTCCTTAGCACAAAGTTTGAATTTATACATGTGTGGATTGTCATTAGTGATGCAGAAAAGTCAGTTAAAATAGATGATGTCACACAATCTATCTTCAAGAACTGATGTATAAAACACCAATAAGGTTACCACAGCAAATGTAATTGCAAAGTTCTATCAATCCTACATGGACGGCCCAGACAGAAAATAACTATAATAATAACAATAAAAATAATAATATAAAATGTTCACACTTGCCAAGTGTTCAAAGAGAAAAGGCATTTTTTGTGAGACTGCAAGTCACAAATGCAACAGAGTTAAAACAAAAAAAAAAAAATCGTTTAACAGTTTCTACCTTCACAACTTTCTTTTGATTTGGACTACTCAATGACTGAAATAGTCCAAAATGCTAGAGTGCAAAAAGTTTCTTGTTTTTCAAGTCCCATTTTGCTCAAGTTCAAAGGACTTTGAGACGCTTGCGATGCTTCGCTAACAGCATGTTGTTGTTGAGAAACAAAAGAAGGCGTCCATTTGTGTGCGGTGAAGGCAGCGTTGGCGATGACGGGCCAATTAGCATGACTCATTAGCTCTCAGGGCGCATTAGTAAACAACGTGGATGGAATTTTTTTTTTCTTGCATTATTGATTGGGAATTAATGGAGGAAGCGGCCATCAGTAAAAGGTCGAAAGATGCAATGTGCTCCATTTAGACGTCACTGAGATGGACGTTTAACCACTTAGGCCAGAAACTTTGAGCTTTTAGTGTTTTTGGAATTTATGCTGTTTAGCAGTGAGAATACAGTTTTTTTTAAAAACAAGGGTATGATTAATGTCAACGTAGTCCAGGAAAAAAAAATATTGGAAGCCAAAGACAAACAGAATAAAAAGCTTCTTTGTTTTCGTGGATGGCAACATTAATTTTGTACATCAGCTCAAGTTGAACATCACGCATGATAACAGAGTTTACACTTGAAATTCCAATTTATGACAGAAATTCGAGGTAAGAGATTTACAACACTCTACAACTCCTACGATACACGCGATTGGCTCTCGGTGCCACCAATGGGGGCAGGAGTTGTAATCTACTCTTATCCTCATTGGTCAATTGTTGCGCCAGGAGCCAATCAAGTTTGTTAAAAATTGTGTAAACTCTGTTATCACGTTTGGTCAGCAACAGGCTTCTCTCTAATTAGGATTGAGGGCGGGATTGGAAGGGAAGGGATAACAGTACAGTTACTATAAAAGTTTTAATAATTTGAGATTTAAGTAAATATGTGTAAAGCAGTAATATTCGTCTTGAGTATGTAAAGTATAAATACTTTTCATATTTAAAAAAATCTTCAGGTTTCTTTTGGGGAGTGGATGCTATTACGTGGTTTTTCACGTGTTTTCCAATCCGAACTAACAGCAAAAAACAAGGGTTTACTGTGTATAACTTTTGTGAATCAGTGACTCAATTTGAGGAGTAATTTTCTTATTTAGCCCTTTTATTTATTTTTTTTTTTACTGTATCATTGTACTGTATTTTTACTGCATTGTACTGTACTCATACTGTATTATTTCTACTACTACAGATATTAATGTTTAATACATCAATGGTCATTCTGTACGAGTTTGAAATGCCCGACTGCATTTGAATGCACCATTTGTCTCATCCTCCTGTCAGCAGTTACTTGAGACATATCAAGCTAATTGAAATGCAATCAGGCCTCTGAGGAAAAACTAAAAGCCTGATACAGCTATTGCACTGAGGTCCATGTATTATTTGGGATGTTTCATTTGTCTTATATTTATATACTTTGGATTACAATTGGAAATTTTCATCTGCCGGGAAATTAATGTCTGAGACTTGAATCCGAAAATGGACATCTATCAAAAATCCATATTTTTGTTAACAACTCAAAACCAATATCTCCGACGTATGCCTTGTTTTGTCAAAACATGCCACATACACACACACACACACAATGACATTGAATATACATATAAATAAATAAAACCTTGAAAAACATACGCCCTTTTGTTCTCTAATAAATGCAGGAGCTCTGATAATATTCATGTAATAATATGCCTTTTGATCTTAAAAAATATATACTTTTCATGCATTAACAGCGGGAATACATCAACAGACACACTTCAAGATCACAAAAAAATAACAATGATTGTCATTGTTTGTGCACGCGTCCAGACAAGATTTGTCGCATGCTTGGCAGCGTTGGCGCAATCTCGGATTGCTCAACAAGTCTGAACGTTGTTGGCGATGTGTGCGTTTGTGTGCATGTGTGTGTGAACACTACTTCAGGTGAGTGTATGTTTTGACTAAAGAACAAAGGCAGCATTGAGTCACTGCAAAAAATACACACACACACGCACACACAAGCTGACACATGCACAGCAGCTATGTGACACACACACACACACACACACAAAACACACACACAAGCACATGAAGACATGAACACACAAAGGCGTGTCAGTATGGAGACAAATTATACGCAAAAGTGTACCAAATGAAGTGTCCAGTTAGTATGTTGATATTTGCCATTCTGTGTACACAAAACATGCACACTCCAGTGTCCGATTATATGCAAGAATATGTATAAATGTGTAAAATTAATAATTCAGGTATGTATACGTAAGATGGGCCGAGATAAAACGGCTCATGCAAACACACACAATTTAACACGTACACACACAACGAAAGCTGATAATTAATAATACAATACTTGCAGGATTACACAAACGCACACAAATTCAGTCATTCGCGCACTCAAATGCTTACAGACACACTTATATACACAACGTCAGCGCACACATCCGCTTTCGCTCCATATCACGCATAAAAACATTGGAACACACATAAATAATAGAACACATGCAAGATTACGCGCACAGAAACTCACACGCGCATTTACTTACATAAGCCGACTTCACGCATAAACACAATGAAAGGTGCGCAATTAATAATACAACTAATGCTGAATTACACAAGCACGGGCCCAAAATGGCGTTTCACCCACAGACACGATCCCCTACACGCACAAACACACACAAAGTCACTTTCACTCACACATCCAAACACAATGAAAGGTGCATAATTAATAATACAACACTTGCAGGATTAGCATCATGTAACACACACCTACACACACACACACACAATCTTGTTTGACATGTGCACTGCTGACATTTGTATAGCATACCTGTCATTTACGCCTCTGTAATTACACAGCTGGGTGCCTATCAACACAATAAGTGCCGAATGAAGTGCAACAAAGTAGGTTAGAGGCTAGCTACTGTGTGTGTGTTTGTGCGGATGATATCAAGCCCTTCAATATATTTGCGCTGTGCAAGGTGGAGGTTGTCATGCCTGAGAGGTAGCGATCAAATTCGTCACAAAACGTAATTGGCCGACCGGGAATAGGAAGAGATCTCGTGCGGCGAGATCTCGTAATTTTAGGACGCTACGAGATTTCTCACCCATGCACATCATGCAGTGATATCATGTAGTGCAAAATATTATGCAGCATTCCTGCGCTGTGCAGGATTTGTAAGGTGCGTGTGTGACAAAAATGATTGAATTTTGACACGGTTGTTTTTATTTTGAAGTTTTAACAACCAGATGCTAAAAAAACAACTTAACTACGCTGGTATTTTTTGGGGGCCTGCTGCGAGCATTCAGTGCAGCCTCTAGCATATATTAGCCGCTAGCTAGCAGCTGAAAAATGAGCATGGCACTTTTTCTTTATGTTGACATTTAGGTATTATTTAGGTATTATTTTATTTAAAAATGTAACATCTCGCCTCGTTCTCATGGACTCAGTCTTGTGAAATATCTTGTCTTGTGCGATTTATGTCTGGATTTCAAAGAACTTGGAAAACAGGAAAAAAACACTATGTTTCCAAACACACAATACTATTATTTCAATATTTTATCAAATCGTGATTGATCGGTCCTTACCTGAGCCTTCAGCACTTGATATCATTTTCACTCGACAGCAAGTGAAAAAAAATATTGCTTTTAAAAGGATTGATTGTAAGTGAAAAATAATTTAATCAAATTAACTCATCCAATCCCAAAGACGTAATTTTACATTTTTAAAGAAGCCAAACATTGAATGCCAGGTACTTATTTGTATTTTTATTTTTTCGAATATTTTCAAGTGTTAGACTAAAGGAATGTTGGAAAAATGTAAACATGGTACTAAAGGAGTTCATCAGACAAAATTTTAACTTTTTAGTGCTAAAAAAATGGCAAAATAAAAGGGACTGGTGCTTGCTGAGGAAATAACCCTTTGAATGCCACAATTAAGTTGTTAGTGTCTATTGTAAACATATATTGTACACCACCCGCATGGAAATCTGTTATTTTTTGCAAAACCTCAATCCCACACAATTTAGCTCATTTTCAATACTTTAATGTTTAAAATCACGCATCAATCGAACTCATTTGATTTATTGCCTAACCCTAATTGAGCGAGCACACGTCCGTCAATTTTGTGAATGATTCTTTATGAATTCCCTCCATTTTGAAATCTTCTGAGTCCTTCTTTTTCTTTTAACTGTACGGGGTGAGAGGGATCATTAAAAAAACCAGCAAGGAATAATTGCATGAATCAATGATGACATGAAGGTTATGTTACCAAGCCCGCCATGAACATGCTTTAGTATTGTATGTATGTACTATTTCTAATTGTTCTCCTTTTTATTGTGCAAGGTCCTGGTGAGGGGAACAATCACATTCATTTCTCAGGTGACAAATGAACCAACACAAGCCTGCACTTGAGCACATACCATCCATACGTGCACTTACTGTACAGTATATACAATCATACGCATAAAGACACACGCTGCTCTATTCATGTCAACACAGGCATTTTTCGTCCATATATGTCAATGCAAAAACTATGCACTCACACCCTCTATGTTATTATTACACATACATATACAGTACCTACGTGTTTTTACGGGTATACTTGGGAGGACAGCTATTGACGTGATGGATTTCCTCGCCCCTTTTTTTTCCATGCACTTTGGGTTACTTTTTTCAGTTTCAGATTAATCTGTACCCTGGATAAACACTGTAAAAAAATCTTTAAATCTTTAACAAAATCTGACTTTTTTTGGGTCTACTTATGATATACATGCCCAATAAATCTCATGCCATGGGCTGAATATTTCAAAATTATTGAGACTATTTTGTGAGCCTATACTTGTGATGGACGTGTTTACCAAAATTTCTTATCGCTAACTGACAATAGCTTTGCGGACTGAATTTTCAAAATTGTAACTAGTAAAGTCATGGATTCATTTTTTTTCATGGAAATTCTTGGGGGTCTGGAGGCACAATTGATGGAGTACTGAACATAACCCCAAACGACTCAAAACCTTCACGATGGACAAGAAAAATACTTGCAAAATTTAGGGGTATAACCGACAAATTATTAGCTGCAAACAACCCGTATTTGTTGCATCTCAAGCGAAATGAGAACAAAAAGTCTAGTTGTATGAATCCCAATCAAGTTTCTTCCAAAGCCAAGTGGCTTTTTAATAAACGCAGGAAAAACAAAAACTCAACGCCTTTGATTTGCAATGGCGACGTGACTTTTGTTCCCAAAACAACGAGCGCGTTTCTCTTTGTCTGCGCTCGCTAAAGTCACGTTTTCTTTTCATATTCTGCTCTCGTCACCGGCAGCCAGCGAGCCGTCGGGAGGATGTCGCACGGCCCGCTGCCTCCCGACACACACACACAGTATACACACACGCACAACCACACACACACACACACTCCAGGGGGGGTTCTATCATAGTGGGGACATCCCAGTGACATAATGCATTTCCTAGCCCCTAACCTTGATCATAAGAAATAATTGCCTTACCCCAGTGCTTCTCAATTATATTTTGCAAAGCCCCCCTAGGAATGAGAAAACATTTCAGCCCCCCCCCCCCCCCCCCCCCCCCCACACACACACACACACACACACTTGCCATGGCGATTATAAATAAGATTATTATCTATAAAAATTGTCTAAGTATACCTAAAACGGTATCCCCTTTGACAGCAACATAAGGAAAAAATAAATAAATAAATAAATAAATAAATAAAAAATAAATAAATAACCACTTTTTTTTACAGCATTTATACGGGTTAAAGCTTTGGCTAAACCAGGGGTGTCAAACATACCGATTCCGGCCCGCAAATGGGTT